>NW_018403366.1:19197-23623 GCF_002113885.1 Mizuhopecten yessoensis | reverse complement strand
TTTGTATGTGTGTTACCTGACTTTGACTTAGCATAAGGTTTGTATGTGTGTTACCTGACTTTGACTTAGCATAAGGTTTGTATGTGTGTTACCTGGCTTTGACTTAGCATAAGGTTCGTATGTGTGGTCTTTAGCACAGCTGATGAACTTCTGTATTCTGTGGACAGCTGATGATGATACGTTTACATGAAGTGGCCCCACAATGTACCGGATCAAAGAGTTTTCATTGACAAAGACCACTTCTTCTGTGTCTGATGTCACGGAGGACCTACTGCTCTCTACAAACACAAGTCATATAAATAATAATAAATGGGTAAACATATTTGCTGTCCTCCTGAATGCCTGCAGTATTAGAGTGCCATCTGATAGCTGACTTTACTGATTCGTGAGTTGTTTTCAGTGGTATAGAGCTCAGGCATCTGTCATTTTCACTCTTTGCTTGACAAAGGAAACAGACATTTTTATAAAGATTGCAAAAGAACTTTGCAGTTCCTGTTTGTGTTCAAAATAAATAATAATTATTCAGAATAATAGTACACAAGACGTGACAATGACATGTCAACACCTGAAGTTTACAATTCCTGTTTGTGTTCAAAACAAACTTAGCATTTAAAGAGAATTTACATTTTAAAGTACAGTATATATTTACCTTGCTTGGTCTGATTATTGGCATCTGGCATTGTGTACAGGTAGTCAAGAAAAAATACACCAAACCGCTCAGTAACGTACTGCTCTGAATGGATCCGCAAGTGCTCCTCAGTGTCCAACACAAACTGAAGCTCTGCGTCCTGATTGGCTGGACAGGCCAGGTCAAACAGCGACCGACTGTAGTAGTTGAGGAGGGACTTTGACTGTAGTGGACTGCCTCCTTGTAGCATTACCTGAATCTGTTTTGAAAACACACACAGAAGAGATTTATGTGTCAGAATTAAATAACTGGTTCTAAATGTTGGCATCATTAGAAAAAGACTACTGAAAATATTTATCATTTTAGAATTAAAATTGTATGGATTTTTATCCATCCTGCATTTTGAGCAGATTAACATACAGTGTACGTTTCCTTGTATCTCCCCTATATATAGCCCCTTATACTCTCATGTTTATTATATCTCTCCTGGTATCATCTCACCTGGAGCCTCTAAGACTCCTGTGTTTTGTATATATACCCTTGTATTACCCTCATCATGAGCCCCACAGTTTCTCTACTGTTTATACCTACCCTTGTATCTCCCTCGTCCCGAGCCCCACATATGCAGTTTCCTTGGCTCAACAGCTGACAATTTGTGAAGCCAACCTTCATATCAAAGAAAGCCAGGCCTCCGAGTAAGATTTCCATGGTGATACCTTCCCCTTCTAGAAGCATGAAAGGTTGGAAGGCAATCTTCTTTGGCCCAAACTGATGCTTTTCCTTCAACACTTCCGTCAACTGTCCAGGAAAATTGTTAAAAATATTGTCTCAGACCTATTTCAAATTATTTGTACCGCCCAAGACTGTTATCAGGTGTTTAGTAGTTTCAACTACTTAATAAAGTCTCATCTAAACCATCAAGATCTACTTTCTAGGAGTATCTCTCAATGTTCTACAGCTTTCTAAATGATCCATTGCAATTGTTAAGTATCTTTTACCTATTCAGAGAATCATAAGGGTCAACTTTCTACCAAACATCATGGATCATATTTCAACATTCTTTAAAAATAGTTCTCTTAAACCTCAAAAGTAGCATTTCAAATATATATGGTAACATCTCTTAACTCTATAGGGACATCTCAGCTCTCTATTAAATCTATAGGAACATCTCAGCTCTCTATAGTAACATCTCAGCTCTCTATAGGAACATCTCATCTCTCTATAGGAACATCTCAGCTCTCTATAGCAACATCTCAGCTCGCTATAGGAACATCTCAGCTCTCTATAGGAACCTCTCAGCTCTCTATAGGAACATCTCATCACTTTATAGGAACATCTCAGCTCTCTATAGGAACACCTCATCACTCTATAGGAACATCTCAGCTCTCTTTAGGAACATCTCAGCTCTCTATAGGAACATCTAATCACTCTATAGGAACATCTCAGCTCTCTATGGGAACATCTCAGCTCTCTATAGGAACATCTCAACACTCTATAGTAACATCTCAGCTCTCTATATGAACATCTCAGCACTCTATAGGAACATCTCACAGCTCTCTATAGGAACATCTCAGCTCTCTATACGAACATCTCATCACTCTATAGGAACATCTCAGTTCTCTATAGGAACATCTCAGCTCTCTATAGGAGCATCTCAGCTATCTATAGGAACATCTCATCACTCTATAGGAAAATCTCAGCTCTCTATAGGAACATCTCATCACTCTATAGTAACATCTCAGCTCTCTATAGGAACATCTCAGGGCTGGGGAGGAACATCTCAGCTCTCTATAGGAGCATCTCAGCTATCTATAGGAACATCTCATCACTCTATAGGAACACCTCAGCTCTCTATAGGAACATCTCATCACTCTATAGGAGCATCTCAGCTCTCTATAGGAACATCTCATCACTCGATAGGAACATCTCAGCTCTCTATAGGAACATGTCATCACTCTATAGGAACATCTCAGCTCTCTCTAGGAACATCTCAGCTCTCTATAGGAACATCCCAGCTCTCTATGGCAACATCTCAGCTCTCTATAGGAACATCTCACAGCTCTCTATAGGAACATCTCAGCTCTCTATACGAACATCTCATCACTCTATAGGAACATCTCAGCACTCTATAGAAACATCTCAGCACTCTATAGGAACATCTCAGCTCTCTATAGGAACATCTCTCAACTCTCTATAGGAACATCTCTCAACTTTCTTCATGAGAATCAAAAATCTTTTATAAACTTGTAAATATCTCAATTTTCACTTTTGAACTTAGGTTTCTATTAGAGTACCTCATAACTTTCTATAAGAGTATCTTCAATTTCCTAAAGGAGCATCTAAACTTTTCATATTTGTTTAAAACAATATCCCCTTTCAGACAATTAATCAAGGTTTTGATTTTGAACCTATAGTGATTTACCATGATATTTGTCTATGGCATTAAGCTACCCCAAGTATAATACAGCCTAGAAATTCTCTCTACTGTATTTTACCGCAAATAAAAACCCACTTGCAAATAAGCCCCTTTGACAAATGTCTTGGGAACAGGGTGGATGCCTGCATTTGAGCCCCCTTTTTTTTGTCCTATCTTTTTTCACTGGAGATGGGGGCATATTTGCGGTCAAATATAGTAGTGCTACATGTATTTCCTTGTCCACAAATAAACCCACCCCTTCCTTTGAGTAGTTCCCCTGGACTTATTATAGGATAAAACAGCAATGAATATATTGGACGTTTCACCTTGAATGTGATGGATGCCTTGTGAGCATACATTCCTATAGATAGAATGGGTGGAGATCTTTTCTTTGGAGTTGTTTCCCCCTCTGCTCCTTCTTCTGTCTCTGAAGGTAGTATTTGTGGCACATAGGACCACGCCCATGCTGCCCAGCCCTGGTCATCACCACCGGACTCATTGGAAACTGACGCCTCTGGTAAATAAATTAAAAATAAGCATCTCAAACATTTCACTTACAGCAGTGTTTTTGCAAGACGTAAACGTTAAAGGGAAAATCAGCCATAAATCACAAATTCTGACCCATTTATACAGCAAGCCTCTAACATTTGGAGGTAAAGTGAAACCTGGTAACACTATATAAGTACAGGAAGATGTACACGTAAATTGACTTGTAACAGAAAGAGATGATCTTAATGCAGCAGCCATTTTTAATTTAATATATTTTGTTTGCAAATTGGGAATTGATCATGACAGGGTAGAAAAATAGCACTTCTTTTCAAATGAGAATAATTTAAGTCTAGTAAAAAATATAATTATTGTATCCCGTAGTCCCCATCAGTTTATATATAACAGTAAACTTCAGTGGGAAACACACATATACTTCTACAGGAATGGTGATGTTTTAACAGTCTCCATGACAACGGCCCTCCTACGTGTACATAGTGATATAGCTTCTGCATTGGATAACAAGTGCAGAGCGGTGCTTGTCATGCTGGACTTGTCAGCTGCATTTGACGTCATCGACCATGGCATACTTTATAAACGTCTGGAATACTCTTATGGAGTGACTGATACCGCACTATGCTGGATACAGTCATACCTGAGTGAACGACGACAGTGTGTTGCCATCGGATCTGCCACCTCACATGACAAAGTACTAGATTTCGGGGTTCCTCAAGGGTCGGTGTTAGGACCACGAAAATATTGTATGTACTCCAAACCGATTGGAGAGATTTGTCGTCGCCATAGCCTTCGCTATCATTGCTATGCTGATGACACACAAATTTACATGGTCATAAAACCACAGGACAGTTGGAATACAGTCTCAGAAAGTCTGGAAG
>NW_018403366.1:4460-18896 GCF_002113885.1 Mizuhopecten yessoensis | reverse complement strand
AGTTATATAGGGCGCTATATAAATTCTGTATATTGTGTATATTATTATTATCATGTGTACGAAGGAATGTCCTAATTATCAACATACCTTCCTCTAATGGTCCTTCCTGTTCCTGAGTATCCGACTCACTGGGAACAGTTTCCGGGCCATTAGAGTACTCCTTGGTCCCATAGTAAAGTGCAATACATAGTTATATAGGGCGCTATATAAATTCTGTATATTGTGTATATTATTATTATCATGTGTACGAAGGAATGTCCTAATTATCAACATACCTTCCTCTAATGGTCCTTCCTGTTCCTGAGTATCCGACTCACTGGGAACAGTTTCCGGGCCATTAGAGTACTCCTTGGTCCCATAGTAAAGTGCAATACATAGTTATATAGGGCGCTATATAAATTCTGTATATTGTGTATATTATTATTATCATGTGTACGAAGGAATGTCCTAATTATCAACATACCTTCCTCTAATGGTCCTTCCTGTTCCTGAGTATCCGACTCACTGGGAACAGTTTCCGGGCCATTAGAGTACTCCTTGGTCCCATAGTAAAGTGCAATACATAGTTCAATCAGCCGGGAAAACATTGGCAGTTGGGTGTCAGTCAGCGATACATCTAGTTTGTCACAGAACAAATCAAGCTTTGTGATGCTTGGAAGCTTGGAGGTGACACTGTCATACTTTGTGTACACTCGCCCAGTAACAGAACAACGGTAAATCAGCGGGTCCTGGTAAGTTTCTATCCTGCCACTAGCATCACACTTATCTAAACATACAGTCAGATCACAAAAATTCACGGACTTCCGTAGGATAAAATCCGGGGCGGACAAATCTACAAATGCTCTGTTCCATGTTTTGTCCACACTGTAGCACTCCGCAGATTTTGCATTCAGAGAAAGAACAATATCGTCTTCTACGAACTTCACAATGAGATTGTTGACAATGATACTGACATTGTTGATGATCTTATTCATTAGACTTTGTAGATAACCTGGCGGCAAATCCTCGTCTCCAGTTCTCTTCGCTTTTATCTGATTGGATGACCTTGACTTTCGCAGATCCTTCGACCTCAATTTTCTTGAATCCTCATATGCTTTATCTCGCAGTTTCAGAATACACTCTATAGTGTTGATTGTAATGACAACCGGCTCGGATCCAAGCTTTGTCCATGGAACATGTATTCTCAGTTCGTGGACATATCCACTTTTGAATGTGATTGGCAGTTGGATAGCCCTTTCTATCATGTCAAGACGAAGATCAAGGTTATTGAGGACTGCGTCCCCTCCCCACAGCGACAACTGGAAATCTTCTGGACGTAGTTTGACATATTTGTCAACATATCCCATCAACAGGGGAGTGATGTAAGACTCAATCTTAAACATGGTGACACTTAAATGGTCTAGTTACTATCACAAAACAGTCAAAACAATGATAACAGTCTGTGTATACATCTCTGGTCAATGACCAAGTATCTGCTGACCACGATACATATCTGCAAAACAGAAAACAGAAAATCAGAACTATTATATAAGTATATAGTATAGTAATCAACGTCAATGGAAAGCTTCAATAGCTTCCGGGGGACGCAATTTGATACTTCTTACGTTAGTGCAGGCAAATTTGTCACTAGTAAGGGTTTCGGTTAAATATTCGTCCAAAAACGCATGCATAAAAAAGACTGACGAGCACCAATACAGAAGAAGATTTGACTGAAATGCCTATAAATAAACATTGTTGTATATATAAACACGCCTGAATGACATCACGTAGCAACATTTGAGATGTCATCAGGCCCTCAGTGGTTTTGCTCAAAGGTGCAGGCAGTTTCGCACCTTCAAACATTTTACTAATTAACATTACAAGTGATCTACAGTAGTGTTTAAATGTAAAAATTTGTGTGTTTATGTTACACAAGTCGTACTGATACGAACAGCTCCAAATGTGTGTGTGTAACAATGTTTAACATTGAAATACATGGCTTTTCTTCGTTGTGATAGTTATTTTTCGGTAACTTAAAGAAACTGATTAATGCTGTTTGAGAATCGTAAGACGGCTGCATGGTATCGGCTGGGATGATGTCATTTTACATGGTATGCAATAATATAAAGACTCGATCAGTTCTGAACAAATATAAACTACCAAATCGCTGCCCAACATTATATGTTTCATCAGGTCCGGATGAGGGTCCAGGGCTTTCATGTAAAAATCAGTCTTTGGTAAATGTCTGTCTCTACGTACAATTAGCTTGCGATTGCACAGCAGTAACTTTCAGGCCGACAACAAATTCTTTTCAGATATAAATCTAGAAATTTCTAGATGATATTTTAATTTAACCCTTTCACCCCTATGTAACTTTAGTAGACTCTACCATGCATTGATCTGGATGAGTCCATTATGGTCTGCAGTGTTGAAAGGGTTAAGTGTTGTACTTTAGATGGTTGAATGCAAAACGCAATAAAATACTTTTAAAAAGATACTGCAGGTTGATTGTTTTCTAAATACTCATTGCAACAAAATGGAAAATTATCGAATAGCGGATCTTTCAGATCGTCATTTCCATATATATACACACGCATTGGATCGTCAGTATACAATTGTATGTACTAAAGTACACTTGTAGAAAAACAACTTACTTGCATTGATGGCTCAGTCGACCATTAACTGCAATTATCGTTGAGATATGGGTATTTTAAATGTGTATGTAATGAATTTACACTAAATAACAACCAAGAGGCCTCAGATCAGAGACGTATAATACCTCTGCTCAGATTAATGAGTTTAGTAGACAAGATGTCCAATGCACAGATACATTTTTTAAGATTTGTTGTGGTTCAAGATATTTCATAACTGCTTTTATTAATAATATAACTTTTCCCTTCTTATACAGGTCTCTTCTTGTCAAAATATTTGAAGGCTTTAACTGTATTGAAGACAATGTTGACGTTATTTAAGTCACATCTTATGTATTATGACGTCAAATGGCATTTTCGTCACAGGGTGGCGAATTTGGGTGCATGGTGAATTTGCCTGCACTCAATGGTTATAGTACTACCTGATCTATTATATGTAGGTGATGGCACTCATCAGAGCACGTTTTGCAGTTTTACGTGTGATGATGGTAAGTCATATTTAAATACAACTGTGCGAGATGATGGTATGAAGTTGATAGGCCATATTTTCGTTATTCCGTGAATTCAGTACTTTTTATATATTTCGTACATGCATGAGGCATATAAATATGTGATTTTACTGAGATTTTATGGCAAAAGGTGATATATTTTATCGTTCATTTGAATTTATGCTAGGGTACTAGGAAATGAATGCTAGTTGTTTCGGTAACAAGTGGTTTCGGTAACAAGTGGTTTCGGGAGTCCGAAGTCGTTTCGGGACAAAATTAAGTCGTTTTGGGACATATAAAAAATATAATCAAAATATAAATGAATGTTACAAGTTACATTTCTCTTTCCCGTTTCGTAAAAATCTGTGTAAACACAGCTTTCGTCGTAGCCTTTCAGCAATGACGTCACGATTTTTGTGTACACAAGAGTATGCATATGGCGGCTTCGACCTACCCGTGCTTGGGATTTAGTTTTGCCAACATTAACCTGATTGACAACATGTTGTTAATTTGATTAAACTAATCCTATTATTAAATAGAGAGGGACGAACACCAAGTACCGAACCGAACGCGCGGTCAATATCAATCAATTATTTTTACCTAATTTCATTGGTTATTTAAGGTTCCTTGTTTGATATCGTGATAACATGTTTTCGTTTTACTCTTTTCCCTATTTAATGTGGCCAACTTGATCAAGTTTCCCTTTTTACAGAAGTACTAATTTGACAGTAAATTCTGCTTATAAAAAGTATCAAATTTTACAATGTAGACTAGTAGGGTGTGTTTCGATCTTCTCACTGAGGTACTCGGAGCATCTCAAAACGTGTTTTTTTTGTAAACCTAAGTTAAAATTATGAAATCAAAGAGCTCCTTACTGTTTGTTTTGCTGAAGTTTTGAAAACTACTCAATTAAAAAGTAAACAAAACAAACATAAACACGTGTGATAAACAAACAGTAGAAAATAATCGAGATGTCCCGAAACGACTTTTGACACACCCGAAACGACCCGGAAAAAGGTCCCGAAACGACTTCCGTCTTGTTACCGAAACGACTTGTTATCGAAACGACCTAGGAAATCACACACATATAGATCTAGTAGAAAACATAACCTAGATTATCAAAGTTAGTTTTTGAGTTATAGCTCTGGATGTGAAAAATAATAACATTGACTGAAAACATAACGTCATCAGATCAGGAAATACGAGGACACAGAAATCTACCATCCGAGAGAGTTACCCCGATTACTTTAGCTGTAATACGGGAGAGTCTCATTAAGCTCAGAACAACATTGTGCGTGCAGAGAAACGTGTGAATTAATATCTTACCATGTTAGCAGTGAATACATATCATATACTTCCCATTCCCCAGACTTTATACAAGCAGCATCATTCCAATGAAATAAAAGCAACCTGCCAACTCACAACATTCGCCATTGCTATATTTGGGGTCCTTCGGATAATGTACCTATTATATAAAAAGAAGGAAAATCGAGACGCGTTCCGAAACAAAATGTGTTTAACGCGAGTACTTTCAGGTGAGTTCGATGAGATATATATATACGATTGTGAGCAACTTTGATCTAAAGATTTAAAGCTAATTATCATTAATGATATCGATGCATTTAAAAAAAATGTGTACCGTCCTTTTAGCTAAGTCTGTAACCTCAGGTTTCCCCAGGTCAGATAGTCAATTTTGACTGTGACTAGCCCTAAATTCAAATCTATAAAAATACCGAATAAAGTAAGCGAACTCAGAAGACATGTTGTTAATATGACTATAATACACCTCTGTACCAAATTTCAATTTGATATTTGAAAAATTGACCGAGTTATGATGAATTGAATATTACGATCTGCGGCGTGGCACGTGTGTGTATACGTATTAACCTGTCGCTGGACAATATCTGTAAAAATTCTTACTACAGTACTAGTATAGTAAGCGACATCAGATGATATGTTATTATCAAGACTTTTATTGATATATATGAAAAAACGACCGAGTTATGATGGAATTGAATTTTTACGATCGGTGGCGTTGCAGGGGTACAGTAGTTTCGGTACTTCAAAAAGAAGATGTTTCGGTACTTTTTGTAAGTTGTTTCGGTACTTGTATTTAAGTTGTTTCGGTACTTCAACAATTTTGATTATTGTTTCGGTACCTCCTTTAATTACGGAGTTAATACATATTTCTCATTTGTTATTTATTTAACGTTTGCTTTCGTAGTTGTTCAAACAATCACGCAGATCAGTCAATCATTGTTTTCGTACTTGAAACGTGATCTTTAACATTTGATTTTTTAACTGAGCAGCTGAGTAGATCGGAGTAGCTCTTTAGGAGAAACTCAACGTTGAGAGAATTCACCAACTTGTCATAAAAATGAGGGTTCCACTATCAAATTTATCAAAAAACTCATTATGTCTTCGGCTGATTCGTGTATTCAGTGTGACGGCGTTCCATTTTGGATGGAAATGCCTATTGTTATTGTTATGTGTTTTCTTATTATTGCTATTCTTAATTAATTATTATTAATACATTATATATATATAGATATATGTTATATATATATGTCCCGCTATACTTAGAAATTATTGAAAAAATGGTGACGTTGACTATAACTTGGTACCAAAATGTGTTTTCCATAAGTACCGAAACGACTTTCAGAAGTACCGAAACGACCGGGTACCTAAAGCTAAACGACCAGGTACCTATAGCTAAACGACCGGGTATCTAAACGACCTGAATTCGACGTTGCACACGTGTGAAAAGAAATCTACAGATCGTGAAGCGTCTTCAAACTATATCTCTAAAAATAATCTAAAAAGTAAGCGACATCAGACGATATGTTATTCATATGACTATAACACACTTTTATATCAAATTTCAGTTTGATATTTGAAACATGAGGCCCAGAGGGCCTGTATAGCTCACCTGCAAATGTTAGTAAAATCGAAGTTGGAATAGCTAGATGGTGCTGGTAGTGTACATGTATTACATGGTTAGTCAGGGGTTATATATATTTATATGCAATTGGACAAAATCCTGTAATTCCTACAGGAAAAGAAGGATTTTGAAGAATTTGCTATGTTTCCCCTATTGGGCCCCGCCCCTCTGCCCCAAGGGGGGGTCAGACCTACCATTGATACAAAATCAGGTCGCCTTTACCCAATAATGCTTTAGACCAATACAGAAGATTTTATTTCAAGAATTTGCTTAATTACCTCTATTGGGCCCCACCTCTCAGGCCCCAGGGGGGGTTAGACACCATTTACACAAAATTGATTTCCCTTCCCCATTGGATACTAACTGTTCAAATTTGGTCAAAATAGCTTCATCCTAACGGAAGAAAAAAGGGATATTAAAGCTATTCCTCTATATCCATTATTTGGCCCTGCCTCTCTGCCCCCCAGCGGGGTCAGAAACACCGTTTTATACAAAATTGGTTCCCCTTCACCAAAGGATACTTCATACCAAATTTGGGCAAAATCCTGTCATTCCTACAGAAGGACAAGGATTTTGAAGAATTTGCTATGTTTCTAATTCTCCTAATGGGCCCCGCCCCTCTGCCCCAAATGGGGCTAAACCCACTGTTTATACAAAATTGTGTCCCTTTTGCCTAAGTATGCTCCAGAATAAATAAGGATAAAATCCTTTAATCCCTAGGGTAGAAGAAGAATTTTAAAGGTTTTACCTCTATTTCTATTATTTGGACCCGCCCCTCTGCCCCAAATGGGGCTAAACCCACTGTTTATACAAAATTGAGTCCCTTGGCAAAAGGATGCTCCAGACTAAATAAGGATAAAGTCCCCTAATCGCTACGGTAGAAGAAGGATTTTAAAGGTTTTACCTCTATTTCTATTATTTGGACCCGCCCCACTGCCCCTAATGGGGCTACACCCACTGTTTATACAAAATTGAGTCCCTTGGCAAAAGGATGCTCCAGACTAAATAAGGATAAAGTCCCCTAATCGCTACGGTAGAAGAAGGATTTTAAAAGTTTTACCTCTGTTTCTATTATTTGGACCCGCCCCACTGCCTCTAATGGGGCTACACCCACTGTTTATACAAAATTGAGTCCCTTGGCCGAAAGATGCTCGAGACTAAATTAGAATGAAATTCCTGAATCCCTATGGTAGAAGAAGGAGTTTAAAGGTTTTACCTCTATTTCCATTGTTTGGCCCCGCCCCTCTGCCCCCAAGGATCCACACCCACCGTTTATACAAAATTATGTCCCCTTGACCTAAGGATGCTACAGACTCATTTAGGATAAATATCGACCTGAAGTTTGATACATAGGTGTATCATAGTCATATGAAAAACATATCTTCATACCTTACTTTAAAGGTTATAATCTTAGAGGTAAAAACTGAAGACGCTTCACGATCTGCGGAGTTTAATTCACACACGTGTGCCATGCCGCCGATCGTAAAATTTAAATTTATTATTTTCGATCATTTTTCATCATAACTTGGTCAATTTGGTATAGAGGTATATCATAGTCATATCAACAACATATCTACTGATGTCGCTTACTTTATTCGATATTTTTAAAGATTTTGTCGGGCGACACTTGTTGTCACTTGAAGACGCTTGTTGTCGGTTGAAGACGCTTTTAAGGGTAACCGAAACCTGGGACATGTTTCTCTTGTGGTAACCCGGGTCATTGGAGGAGGGAATGTCCGACAGTGAGGGGTATCCCCGCGACAGCTTCCCCGGGTCATTGGAGGAGGGAATGTCCGACAGTGAGGGGCATCCCCGCGACAGCTTACCCGGGTCATTGGAGGAGGGGATGTCCGACAGTGAGGGGTATCCCCGCGACAGCTTACCCGGGTCACTGGAGGAGGGAATGCCCGACAGTGAGGGGTATCCCCGCGACAACTTACCCGGGTCATTGGAGGAGGGAATGTTTGACAGTGAGGGGTATCCCCGCGACAGCTTGCCCGGGTCATTGGAGGAGGGAATGTCCGACAGAGAGGGGGATCCCCGCGACAGCTTACCCGGGTCATTGGAGGAGGGAATGTTTGACAGTGAGGGGTATCCCCGCGACAGCTTCCCCGGGTCATTGGAGGAGGGAATGTCCGACAGTGAGGGGGATCCCCGCGACAGCTAGCCCGGGTCATTGGAGGAGGGGATGTCCGACAGTGAGGGGTATCCCCGCGACAGCTTTCCCGGGTCATTGGAGGAGGGAATGTCCGACATTGAGGGGTATCCCCGCGACAGCTTACCCGGGTCACTGGAGGAGGGAATGTCCGACAGTGAGGGTTATACCCTCGACAGCTAACCCGGGTCAGTGGGGGAGGGAAGGTCCGACAGTGAGGGGTATCCCCGCGACAGCTAGCCCGGGTCATTGGAGGAGGGGATGTCCGACAGTGAGGGGTATCCCCGCGACAGCAGGAAGGGCTAATGAAAAGATAAGTTTTGGGCAACAATAGGTCCTCAAAGGATAACCAAGTTTTGTGGATTGTCATTCGTATGAATCTACATCTACAATTCAATGTATATAGATCAGATAGCCCCCCGATTTCAATCTTGGCCATATTGACTGGTCTGTTCCTGTGTCATAGCAGGCAAACCCAATCCAAAAATACACCATCAATTTTTAGATATTATCAACGACACTAGCCTTACACAAGAAGTTGATGTCCCATCAAGAAACAACCAAATACTTGACATCATTCTAGTAAATAACCCCTCATGTGTCAGTCGTGTTATTACGTTACCACCCATTGGCCTCAGTGATCATGACATAGTGTACATGGAGGGAGATATCTGGCTACGCAGGGTAAGAGATAAACCCCGTAAAATCTACAAATACGACCAGGCAAATTGGGACCAGATAACACAGGACCTAAACAACATCCATACACGGTTGACAGGTGAAATAAACACCTCAGATCCTGATGTAGATACACCCTGGAAAGTATTTAAAGACGGTATTCTAAATTCTATCGAGAAAAACATACCACACAAATGGCTAACGTACAAACACAGACTACCCTGGATACACAACAAACTTCGGAAACTTATCAATAAGAAAAACAAACTATACAAAAGAAGAAAAGACCCCAAATACTCATATAAATATAAAGCAATAAAAATGCAAATTCAAAAAGATCAGAGACAAGCATATTGGAACTACATAGAAAATTTTTATCTGTGACATATCAATTACTGATCCCGACCAAAAAGTACCTCGTGACTCCAAACCAAAAAATCTCTTTTCGTACATAAAATCTATCCGCACAGAAATTACCAGCACATCGCCCCTTAAACGAAATGGCCTCTTAACCACAGACACTGTTGAAAAAGCCAATATTCTAAATGACCAATCTGTTTTCACTGTTGAACCAAATGATAATATCCCTGATAAAGGCCAACGTCCCCATCATGATATTGAACCTATATATATAACTACACCAGGCATTGAAAAACTCCTGTCCAATCTAAATCCGCATAAAGCTAGTGGCCCAGACAACATTTGTGGCAGAATTCTAAAAGAACAACAACAACATATAGCTCCAATCCTCACTATCATCTTTAATAAATCAGTAAATTCAGGCCAAATTCCTCAGGATTGGAAACATGCAAATGTGGCACCAATTTACAAAAAGGGAGAGAAATACAAACCCGAAAACTATCGACCCATTTCATTAACTTGTATCTGTTGTAAAATTTTGGAACATGTAGTAACTAGCCACACCATGAAACACCTGGAAAAACACAACATACTTTATGATTTACAACATGGTTTTAGAAAAGCACGCTCCTGCGAATCTCAACTTCAGTCATTTGTCCACGAACTTTCGCAATCACACAATAAAAATATTCAAACTGACTTATTAATTATGGATTTCGCTAAAGCTTTTGATAAAGTCCCGTACAAACGTCTCCTATACAAACTAATTTTTATGGTATTCGGAACAAAACACTAAACTGGATTTCGGCTTTCCTCTCTCATAGAACACAAGTCATACTAGATGGTTAATCCTCCAATACAGCCCCTGTCACATCTGGCGTACCCCAGGGTACAGTTCTAGGACCAATTCTTTTCCTTATTTATATAAATGACTTCCCAGAATACCTCAACCATAGCACACTTAGACTTTTTGCGGACGATAGTATTATTTATAAAGAAATACGATCTGGCCATGACTGCTGGCTTTTACAACAAGATCCTGACGCTGCAGCCAAATGGGAAAGTGACTGGCTAATGGCATTCCATCCTGACAAGTGTACAGTTATGACTACATCATCCAAAAAACATCCATTTTCTCATAAATACGTTCTCAACGGGCATACCCTTGAAACTGTCACTTCAGCTAAATACCTGGGAGTCACACTTCAATCTGATTTAAAATGGTCCAAACATATAGAAAATACAGCCGCTGCAGCAAATAGATCTTTTTGAAAAGAAATCTCAAAACAGGAAACAATGACATTAAAAGTAAAGCCTATCTGTCACTAGTCCGCCCTAAATTAGAATACGGCTGTACCCTGTGGGACCCACACACATCAGACTCAATATTCAAACTTGAAATGGTACAGAGACGCGCTGCCAGGTATACCTGCAATAGGTATCACAATACCAGCAGCGTCTCTGACATGTTANCTCTCTCTCTCTCTCTCTCTCTCTCTCTCTCTCTCTCTCTCTCTCTCTCTCTCTCTCTCCTTCAGACACATTCACTCAACCAAAGACAGCTCTAAATATTCTTTCTTCCCTCGAACAATCACCCAGTGGAATCTTCTCCCACCCACTGTGGTGATGTCTCCATCCGTTGATGTATTCTGAGTACAGCTAACTCCAGCTGTACTCGTTACATTCCTCTAAGCACCACTCCATATGTATATAGTTTTAACCTCACTGTTTTTAAATCCACGCATTGCACAGCACACACAGCAGTCCGTAATCTTCAAATGATTGAAGGAGGATTGGATAACTAAAGAAGAAGAAGAAGGTTCTGTCACAGAAGTTTCGGAACAGCCTGTAGTAGTTAATCCACTGACAGTAGCATACAGCAAGAAAGGTCAGCCCCGTCTCGTTTTAGATTGTAGGCACATAAATCTGTGTTTACATCAGTTTAGATTTAAATACGAGGACGCGTCTGTAGCCAGGGACATGTTCGAGGTACGAAGGTAACCATGTATTTACATTTGATTTAAAATCGGCTTACCACCACATAGAGATATGGCCGGAGCACAGAAGGTACCTGGGATTTTCTTGGATATTAGAAGGTAAGTTACGGTATTTTGTGTTCAATTTTCACTAAGGTCACGCGAGAGTGTGTGAAATACTGGCGATCGAAAGGTCACCACGTGGTAATGTACCCCGACGACCGTATAGGAGGAAACGATAGGCTGACAAAGCAGCGGAAGTAAGTAAGGATGTGAGGCATAGTTTAACGCAGTTTGGCTTCATCATAGCAGACGAAAAGTGTAGTTGGAGCCATCACAAAATGCCACGTGGCTAGGCTACACGTGGTTTTTCGAGAAGGGCGTGGTCAGGATCACTATGGAAAGAATGACTAGGTTATTGACATGCCTAGACAAGGCCTTGACATTGATTGGGAGAGGTAAGGTATTGTTCAAAGCCAGGTGGGTGGCGGGTATTGTTGGTCAGATCATCTCAATGCAAAGTGTGTTTGGACGGCAGGTGAGTTTGAGAACTTGGTGTTTGTACAACACTATTTTGACAAAGGCAAGCTGGAATGCGCCGGTATTGATGGGCGCGGAGGCTATAGGTGAGCTTAGACATTGGAGGTCACATGCAAAGCGCATGAACTGCAAGGGCAGTGGCCATGGGTTGAAGGATAACGGTTGCGTCACGGGGACAAGTACCGTTACCGTGCGTACGGATGCCTCTGACATGGGCTATGGTGACTATGTATATGCCGAGAACACCCTGGCTGAGAGTGAGTGTAACGGAGAGCCTTTGGTAGGCATTCTCGTTGAGGCTGATATGCAGTATGGTCGAGCAGATCGACAATGTGTGTTGGGTTCATGGGAGGCCTCGGAGGCAAAGCGTAGCTCTACAAGGGGGAAGGTAGAGGGGCTAAACGGGTACTTCTATCGGTAAGGAGTATAGTAAAGGGGGGGGGGAAGCTAGCTATGGATAGCAAAAATGCATGTAGTATTGTCCATACAGGGAGTAGAAAACAAGATTTGCAGGATATAGCATTAACGATAAACGAGTTTTGCGGAACGGAACAATTGCTGGTGCAAACTCAATGGGTCCCTTGGGAGTTGAATACGACAGCGATGGTGGTGCAGCGGCCAGAATCAGAGGACGCTTTTTCGCAGGTGTGGTCGGGGGAGAATAACTGGAGGGTTCCCCCTCC
Organism: Mizuhopecten yessoensis; assembly: GCF_002113885.1. NCBI lineage: Eukaryota > Metazoa > Mollusca > Bivalvia > Pectinida > Pectinidae > Mizuhopecten > Mizuhopecten yessoensis. Next base: position 6,445 of record NW_018403366.1, on the reverse strand, counting down.
TCGTTTAGGCTGTAAAGTATTGGGGAAGATAAGGCGGGATAGGGCCGCGGGCACTTTGGTGATTCCTGAATGGGCATCCGCGCCCTACTGGCCAGAATTAATCGCGGAGAGATCAAGCTTAACAAATTCCGTGGTCGACTGGATTTCATTCGGTCACGATGAGGTGACAATGGCTGGTAGGGGTAATAACGGGATATTTGGGCATAAGACTTTAGAATTCAGAATGTTGGCATTCAGGTTCATATGAGATTCATGAATACGTTTCCCTTTTCCTGCAGGTCTGAGGTCAAAGCAGCACGTGGGAGAGACGCTCAAGGAGTCCGGAATAGGAGAGGGAGTTACCTTCATACGCTAGGCAGACGTCCGGGATGTAAGGCGGATAGTACCAACACGAAGTATTTGGCTTTGGAGATGGGAGAGTTTCATAACGGATCAAGGTTTCGAGGCTTTGCCGGCCGACTCAATTCACATTGCATTATTTTTGACGCATTTATTCGACAATGGTTCTTCAACTGCAGTGACGGAATCGGCCATGTACGCCATCAAATGGCATGGGCGCACGATCTCACCGGATTGACAGATCCTACCAGGAACGTCTTTGTCAGAAATGTTGCGGAATCAGCAAGACGAACTGTTAAAGCTCACGTTAAGAAGAAGGAACCTGTGACTTCACAGAAGCTTATCAAGCTATGTGACATTTTCAAAGACTGTAAAGATTTATTGATTGTGAGGGACCTCACAATGATTTTGTTGAGTTTCGTCGCATTTTAAAGATTTAATGAATTCGTTTGCTTTGTTCGGATATTTCAATTAGGGACGATCATTTTTAGATAAAAATAAGAAAGAGTAAGACTGATCAGTATCGTCAAGGGGACGAAGTTGTCGTTAGTAAGGGCACTACTTCAGCATGTCTATGCTCCTTCGTTACGCTGATCTTGCCAGGATCGATTTCGAGTCGGAGGATTATTTGTTTAAGCAAGTAATGCGATCGAAAACGCAGTGCAGATTGATTATTAAGCGCAAACTTTTGAGTTACACGGCGGTTCGGGAGTCTGTTTTACTTTATATATATTTATATTTATTTATATGAATTATAATATTGTAAGTACTTATCCATAGCTGCTGTTATGTCTATAAGGAGACGGATTTACATAAGTACTATGTACTTGTTTCTGGATCCTTTTCTGTATCTATAACCATGTACTATTGTAATTTAACATCAATAAAATAAAGTTTAAACTAATTTGATAATTAATTATCAGAAAGTATATTTAACTTCGGATGGATAAACAATTGGTTCTCTATAATTATAGAGTACTGGTTGTTTTTTGTGGCGTCTACGACGGATGTTGGAAAGACACATAGACGCTGCTTTTTCGACGGCGGACTTAGAAAAAAACTCAACGTTAAGGTTTTGCGTTTAGCTCTTACATATTAGGCTGTTTCTGACAAAGTATAAATGCTAGAGCAACCAAACTTGGGTCATATGTGTATCATGGGATGTATAGCTGAATGCAGATATATAAACATATCTTGCGGTAAACGGAAGTTCCATACCATGTTCTAGGTGAACGTGAAGTTAATGCTATCGTTCGTACAGCAATATAGGTAGTGCATTGATAACCAGTTAGAGTAAAACAAATACCTGGCCACAGTTAGAGTCAGGTAAAACAAATACCTGGCAACAAGTGCCTGGAACATAACCCTCACGAGTGGTTCCCGACAGAGTAGTTAACTCACGAGTGTGTCCCGACAGGGTAGTTAACTCACGAGTGTGTCCTCACAGGGTAGTTAACTCACGAGCGTGTCCCGACAGGATAGTTAACTCACGAAGTGTGTCCCTACAGGGTAGTTAACTCACGAATGTGTCCCAACAGGGTAGTTAACTCACGAGTGTGTCCTCACAGGGTAGTTAACTCACGAGTGTGTCCCGACAGGATAGTTAACTCACGAAGTGTGTCCCGACAGGGTAGTTAACTCACGAA
>NW_018403366.1:0-100 GCF_002113885.1 Mizuhopecten yessoensis | reverse complement strand
GTCCCGACAGGGTAGTTCCCTCACGAGTGTGTCCCGACAGAGTAGATAACTCACGAGTGTGTCCCGACAGAGTAGTAAACTCACGAGTGTGTCCCGACAG
>NW_018403365.1:4368-4641 GCF_002113885.1 Mizuhopecten yessoensis | reverse complement strand
GTTATTGGTCTGGAGACTCCTGGACTCATTCTGCTGGTGTAGCTGATATTGGTCTGGAGACTCCTTGACTCATTCTGCTGGTGAAGCTATTATTGGTCTGGAGACTCCTGGACTCATTCTGCTGGTGTAGCTATTATTGGTCTGGAGACTCCTGTACTCATTCTGCTGGTGTAGCTGGTATTTGTCTGGAGACTCCTGGACCCATTCTGCTGGTGTAGCTGGTATTGGTCTGGAGACTCCTTTTTGGACTCATTCTGCTGATGTAGCTGTTAA
>NW_018403365.1:0-100 GCF_002113885.1 Mizuhopecten yessoensis | reverse complement strand
GGAGACTCCTGGACTCATTCTGCTGGTGTAGCTGGTATTGGTCTAGAGACTCCTTGACTCATTCTGCTGGTGTAGCTATTATTGGTCTGGAGACTCCTGG
>NW_018403364.1:14039-14914 GCF_002113885.1 Mizuhopecten yessoensis | reverse complement strand
TGACCCTATGTCCTCTGTATCTGTAATGACTCTTGTGTGTGTATGGGTCTATGACCTTTGTATCTATAATAACTCTTGTGTGTGTATGACCCTATGTCCTCTGTATCTGTAATGACTCTTGTGTTTATGACCCTATGACCTCTGTATCTGTAATGACTCTTGTGTTTATGACCCTATGCCCTCTGTATCTGTAATGACTCTTGTGTTTATGACCCTATGACCTCTGTATCTGTAATGTCTCTTGTGTGTATGACCCTATGACCTCTGTATTTGTAATGCCTCTTGTGTGTGTATGACCCTATGGCTCCTGTATCTGTAATGACTCTTGTGGATGTATGACCCTATGACCTCTGTATTTGTAATGACTCTTGTGTGTATGACCCTATGACCTCTGTATCTGTAATGACTCTTGTGTTTGTATGACCTTATGTCCTCTATATCTGTAATGACTCCTGTGTGTATGACCCTATGACCTCTGTATTTGTAATGACTCTTGTGTGTGTATGACCCTATGACTCCTGTATCTGTAATGACTCTTGTGGATGTATGACCCTATGACCTCTGCATCTGTAATGACTCTTGTGGATGTATGACCCTATGACCTCTGTATTTGTAATGCCTCTTGTGTGTGTATGACCCTATGTCCTCTGTATCTGTAGTCTCTCCTGTGTGTATGACCCTATGACTGGATGTATGGCCCTATGACCTCTGCATCTGTAATGACTCTTGTGTGTGTATGGCTCTATGTCCTCTGTATCTGTAGTCTCTCCTGTGTGTATGACCCTATGACTCCTGTATCTGTAATGTCTCTTGTGTATGTATGACCCTATGACCTCTATATCTGTATCTGTAATGACTCTTGTGTGTGTATGGCT
>NW_018403364.1:10915-11076 GCF_002113885.1 Mizuhopecten yessoensis | reverse complement strand
ATGACCCTATGACCTCTGTATCTGTAATGACTCTTGTGTGTGTATAACCCTATGTCCCCTGTATCTGTAATGACTCTTTTGTGTGTATGACCCTATGACCTCTGTATCTGTAATGACTCTTGTGTGTGTATGACCCTATGACCTCTGTATCTGTAATGACT
>NW_018403364.1:8655-10872 GCF_002113885.1 Mizuhopecten yessoensis | reverse complement strand
ACTCTTGTGTGTGTATGACCCTATGACCTCTGTATCTGTAATGACTCTTGTTTGTATATGACCCTATGACCTCTGTATCTGTAATGACTCTTGTGTGTGTATGACACTATGACCTCTGTATCTGTAATGACTCTTGTGTGTGTATAACCCTATGACCTCTGTATCTGTAATGACTCTTGCGTGTGTATGACCCTATGACCTCTGTATCTGTAACGACTATTTTGTGTGTATGACCCTATGACCTCTGTATCTGTAGTGACTCTTGTGTGTGTATGACCCTATGACCTCTGTATCTGTAATGACTCTTGTGTGTGTATGACCCTATGACCTCTTTATACATGTTAGACCTTGTTTGTAGGAACTACCATGTTTGGAATGATGTATGGATGAGCCGACCAGACATACCAGGTGACTATGGAGGCTGGCAGGCCTGTGATGCTACACCACAGGAAACCAGTGACGGTAATTATTTTCATGGTCTCCAATGCAGAAATAGAAACTGTTAACTTGCCGAGTCTTATTTTTTTCGGAGAAAGAAATTCCTAATTAATATTTACCTTCATTTTGACTTAAAAGTAGCAGAATTCCTAATGTTTTTCGCTAAAGTTCAATAAATGTGATGCAAAGAACAGCTTAAACAATAGCACATTCAGCAAATAATTTGTCAAATAGGGATACATTATAAACATTATAAAAAAACATTTCATTATTATCCATAGGTATTTTATCATTATCCATAGGTATTTTAAATGTCTTTTCAAAGGTGTGTATTGCTGTGGACCCTTCCCTCTGAAAGCTCTAAAATGTGGAAATGTCAACCTTCCCTACGATGGTGGCTTTATTTTTGCTGAGATGAATGCAGATAGAGTAGACTGGATTTTGAATGAGGATGGAGAATTTGAAGTGCTTAAGGTGACCCCTTCAAGGTATGCATCAATATGTGTGTAACTACTTGGTAATATATTCAGATACACAAAGGACTGTTATACCTAAAGTAGCAATATGATGCTGTAAACCTCTCCACCCTTATTATTCCAGGGCAGTGTATACATACATGTATAATGCTGTCAACCTCTCCACCCATAGTACTCCACGGCAGTGTTTACATACAGGAATAATGCTGTCACCCTCTCAACCCTTATTACTCCAGGGAAGTGTATACATACAGGTATAATGCTGTCAACCTCTCCACCCATAGTACTCCAGGGCAGTGTTTACATACAGGTATAATGCTGTCACACTCTCCAACCATAGTCCTCCAGGGAAGTGTTTACATACAGGTATAATGTTGTCACACTCTCCACCCATAGTACTCCAGGGAAGCGTTTACATACAGGTATAATGCTGTCACACTCTCCACCCATAGTACTCCAGGGAAGCGTTTACATACAGGTATAATGCTGTCACACTCTCCAACCATAGTACTCCAGGGAAGTGTTTACATACAGGTACAATGCTGTCACACTCTCAATCCATAGTACTCCAGGGAAGTGTTTACATACAGGTATAATGCTGTAACACTCTCCACCCATAGTACTCCAGGGAAGTGTATACATACAGGTATAATGTTGTAACACTCTCCACCCATAGTACTCTAGGAAAGTGTTTACATACAGGTATAATGTTGTCACACTCTCCAACCATAGTACTCCAGGGAAGTGTTTACATACAGTTACAATGCTGTCACACTCTCAATCCATAGTACTCCAGGGAATTGTTTACATACAGGTATAATGCTGTCACACTCTCCAACCATAGTACTCCAGGGAAGTGTATACATACAGGTATAATGTTGTCACACTCTCCACCCATAGTACTCTAGGAAAGTGTTTACATACAGGTATAATGTTGTCACACTCTCCACCCATAGTACTCCAGGGAAGTGTATACATACAGGTACAATGCTGTCACACTCTCCATCCATAGTACTCCAGGGAAGTGTATACATTCAGGTATAATGCTGTCACACTCTCCAACCATAGTACTCCAGGGAAATGAATACATACAGGTAAAATGCTGTCACACTCACCAACCATAGTACTCAAGGGAAGTGTTTACATACAGGTATAATGTTGTCACACTCTCCAACCATAGTACTCCAGGGAAGTGTATACATACAGGTATAATGCTGTCACCCTTTCCAACCATAGAACTTCAGTTATGTGTATACATACAGGTATAATGATGTCACACTCTCCACCCATAGTACTCCAGGGT
>NW_018403364.1:7095-7206 GCF_002113885.1 Mizuhopecten yessoensis | reverse complement strand
TGTATACATACAGGTATAATGTTGTCACACTCTCCAACCATAGTAATCCAGGGAAGTGTATACATACAGGTATAATGCTGTCACCCTTTCCAACCACAGAACTTCAGTTAT
>NW_018403364.1:4444-4587 GCF_002113885.1 Mizuhopecten yessoensis | reverse complement strand
CAACCTTAGTACTCCAGGGAAGTGTATACATACAGGTATAATGCTCTCACCCTTTCCAACCATTGAACTTCAGTTATGTGTATACATACAGGTAAAATGCTGTCACCCTCTCAACCATAGTACTCCAAGGAAGTGTATACATA
>NW_018403364.1:0-100 GCF_002113885.1 Mizuhopecten yessoensis | reverse complement strand
CTCCAGGGAAGTGTATACATACAGGTACAATGCTGTCACACTCTCAACCCTTATAACTCCAGGGAAGTGTATACATACAGGTATAATGCTGTCACACTCT
>NW_018403363.1:4612-4759 GCF_002113885.1 Mizuhopecten yessoensis | reverse complement strand
GTATATAGAGATGTGTATAGAGATGTATATAGAGTTGTGTATAGAAATGTATATAGAGATGTGTATAGAGAAGTATATAGAGATGTGTATAGAGTTGTGTATAGAGATGTATATAGAGTTGTATATAGAGTTGTATATAGAAATGTA
>NW_018403363.1:0-100 GCF_002113885.1 Mizuhopecten yessoensis | reverse complement strand
TGTATAACGTTGTATATAGAGATGTATATAGAGATGTGTATAGAGATGTATATATAGATGTATATAGAGTTGTATATAGAGATGTGTATAGAGATGTATA
>NW_018403362.1:8472-8689 GCF_002113885.1 Mizuhopecten yessoensis | reverse complement strand
GGTACCATAGAAACATCTTTACCGTAGTAATATAAATATATAGAGTATTGATACAGATGTATCATATATATAAAGAGTATCGATACAGTGGCACCATAGGAACATCTATACCCTAGTTATATATATGTATAGAGTACCAATACAGAGGTACCATACATGTATAGAGTATCGATACAAAGGTACCATATATGTATAGAGTATCGATACAGAGGTACCT
>NW_018403362.1:0-100 GCF_002113885.1 Mizuhopecten yessoensis | reverse complement strand
CAGAGGTATCATATATGTATAGAGTGTCGATACAGAGGTACCATATATGTAAAGCGTATCGATACAGAGGTACCATAGAAACATGTATACCGTAGTAATA
>NW_018403361.1:6829-6902 GCF_002113885.1 Mizuhopecten yessoensis | reverse complement strand
GTATGACAGCATACAGTATGACATGTCAGTGTATGACAGCTTACAGTATGACATGTCAGTGTATGACATCTTG
>NW_018403361.1:3013-3343 GCF_002113885.1 Mizuhopecten yessoensis | reverse complement strand
TCAGTATATTACAGCTTACAGTATGAAATGTCAGTGTATTACATCATACAGTATGACATGTCAGTGTATGATATCTTACAGTATGACATGTCAGTGTATTACAGCTTACAGTATGACATGTCAGTGTAAGACATCTTACACTATGATATTTCAGTATATTACAGCTTACAGTATGACATGTCAGTGTATGACAGCTTACAGTATGACATGTCAGTGTATGACAGCGTACAGTATGACATGTCAGTATATGACATCTTACACTATGATATTTCAGTGTATGACAGCATACAGTATGACATGTCAGTGTATGACAGCTTACACTATGATATT
>NW_018403361.1:0-100 GCF_002113885.1 Mizuhopecten yessoensis | reverse complement strand
ATATTACAGCTTACAGTATGACATGTCAGTGTATGACATCTTACAATATGATATTTCAGTGTATGATATCTTACAGTATGACATGTCAGTATATTACAGC
>NW_018403360.1:4907-5198 GCF_002113885.1 Mizuhopecten yessoensis | reverse complement strand
GTGTCCCCTTTTTCTGCGTATGTCTGGTTACAGCTGTTATTCTATAACAGTGTCCCCTATTTCTGCATATGTCTGGTTACAGCTGGAGTCTAGAACAATGTCCCCTATTTCTGCGTATGTCCGGTTACAGCCGTGATTCAATAACAGTGTCCCCTATTTCCGCGTATGTCCCGTTACAGCTGTGAGTCAATAACGGTGTCCCCTATTTCTGCGTATGTCTGGTTACAGCTGTGAGCCTATAACAGTGTCCCCTATTTCAACGTATGTCCGGTTGCAGCTGTGAGTCTATAG
>NW_018403360.1:0-100 GCF_002113885.1 Mizuhopecten yessoensis | reverse complement strand
ATAACAGTGTCCCCTATTTCAACGTATGTTCGGTTACAGCTGTGAGTCTATAACAGTGTCCCCTTTTTCTGCGTATGTCTGGTTACAGCTGTTATTCTAT
>NW_018403359.1:8445-8534 GCF_002113885.1 Mizuhopecten yessoensis | reverse complement strand
ACTAATGCTACCATGTAAAACAGGACTAGCTGATAGACGTGTACTTATATTACCATGGAAAACAGGACTAGTTGATAAACTTGTACTAA
>NW_018403359.1:7565-7869 GCF_002113885.1 Mizuhopecten yessoensis | reverse complement strand
TAGGCTTGTACTAATGTTACCATGTAAAACAGGACTAGTTGGTAGACTTGTACTAATGTTACCATGTAAAACAGGACTAGTTTATAGACTTGTAATAATGTTACTATGTAAAACAGGACCAATTGATAGGCTTGTACTAATGTTACCATGTAAAACATGACCAGTTGATAGACTTGTACTAATGTTACGTGTAAAACATGACCAGTTGATTGACTTGTACTAATGTTACCATGTAAAAAATGACCAGTTGATAGACTTGTACTAATGTTACCATGTAAAACAGGGCTAGTTGATAGACTTGTAC
>NW_018403359.1:4021-4419 GCF_002113885.1 Mizuhopecten yessoensis | reverse complement strand
CTAGTTGATAGACTTGTACTAATGTTACCATGTAAAACAGGACTTATTGATACACTTGTACTAATATTACCATGTAAAACAGGACTACTTGATAGACTTGTACTAATGTTACCGTGTAAAACAGGGCTAGTTGATAGGCCTGTACTAATGTTACCATGTGAAACAGGACTAATTGATAGGCTTGTACTAATGTGACCATGTGAAACAGGACTAATTGATAGGCTTGTACTAATGTTACCATGTAAAACAGGACTAGTTGATAGGCTTGTACTAATGTTACCGTGTAAAACAGGACTAGTTGATAAGCTTGTACTAATGTTACCATGTAAAACAGGACTANAAAACAGGACTAATTGATAGACTTGTACTAATGTAACCATGTAAAACAGGACTAATTA
>NW_018403359.1:0-100 GCF_002113885.1 Mizuhopecten yessoensis | reverse complement strand
ACTAGTTGATAGACTTGTACTAATGTTACCGTGTAAAACAGGGCTTGTTGATAGTCCTGTACTAATGTTACCATGTGAAACAGGACTAATTGATAGGCTT
>NW_018403358.1:3311-8679 GCF_002113885.1 Mizuhopecten yessoensis | reverse complement strand
CTGTACACTATGTCAGCTCAGAGATAAGTAACACTGTAAAGAACGTTAACACAGTCCTACCTATGGTCTCCCGTACACTACATTGTTTGTCGACTCAGAGATTATGTTTGTTACAAATGTGGTCGTTTCAATATATACTTCTGAACCCATCATCATGTTGTATGAAAAGTAAGATAATGAACAATGTAGTTGTTGTTTCAGCATACAATTGATGGTATGACATGATATATGATCATAGTAAACATTATAGTGATTAGGCTTTGTTTAAGGAATTAAATGAAGCATTTAAATGTGATTTTACGTATGTTATTTTCGTTCTAAAATGTATTTATTGTCCGCTTCACTGCATTACTAGTTAACTAAAGGCATATTGGCACTGATTCGTGGAACTTTTAAGCAGTATCATTATGTTTTTATTGGTGGTTTATTAACAAAAATTAAAGAAAACTCACGTGGCTGAGCAGGAGACTCAATACCTTTTCACGTCCGATCGGAGAATCGAACCCCTTTCTTCAAGACAGCCGACGTTCGATTCCCCGATCGGGCGTGAAAAGATATGAGGTCACCTTCCCGACCAGTTGGGTTTTCTCCGGGTACTCCGGTTTCCTCCCACACTAAGACACCTGCGCGCTTCGTTCTTGACCAACAAGAGTGATTAATATAAGTTAAAAAAGTTGTTTCATAAATATTGTAAAATAAATAAAATGTATATTTATAAATTAAAAGACGTGAATGGTAGATATCCTAAATGAGACTCATTGTTGTGTTCGACGGTAGGATTTCCCGGGACAATTAATAAACAACATTCGATATAGCGCCCTATCTAGCTAACATAAGTCACTCTAAAGCGCTTTACAGTACATAGATATACAATATAAATATTATACAACATTCGATATAGCGCCCTATCTAGCTAACATAAGCAACTCTAAAGCGCTTAACAGTTCATAGATATATAATATAAATGATATACAACATTTGAAATAGCGCCCTATCTAGCTAACATAAGCAACTCTAAAGCGCTTTACAGTACATAGATATACAATATAAATAATATACAACCTTTGATATAGCGCCCTATCTAGCTACCATAAGCCACTCTAAAGCGCTTTACCGTACATAGATATACAATATAAATAATATACAACATTTGATATAGCGCCCTATCTAGCTAACATAAGCCACTCTAAAGCGCTTTACAGTACATAGATATACAATATAAATAATATACAACATTTGATATAGCGCCCTATCTAGTTAACATAAGCAACTCTAAAGCGCTTTACAGTACATAGATATACAATATAAATAATATACAACATTTGATATAGCGCCCTATCTAGCTANACAATATAAATAATATACAACATTTGATATAGCGCCCTATCTAGCTAGCATAAACGACTCTAAAGCGCTTTACAGTACATAGATATACAATATAAATAATATACAACATTTGATATAGCCCCCTATACTAAGCTTACATAAGCAACTCTAAAGCACAGACTCTTCTTCGTCACCTGCCCTCCTCGAACTTTCCAACATAACTTTTCACTTAGTTGTATGGTACGTGTCTATTCTATCATGACTTTTCCTTGAGGAGGTTCCTCAACCAATGGTGTTTAAATGAGAAAGTTGATTCCTTTTTAAAAAGCTTTCTTCGAGTAAGTAATTTCCTAAGGAAGGAAAATCATTTTTGAAAACTTTGCGTATTTTGGTTGTCTTAGATTTTAACTAAGAATTTAGTGTTGAGGGTGTTTTTTAAGTTGACCTGCAGTCTAAGGGAAACATTCTTATAGTAAATAATAGATAAAAACTAATACTTCAAACTCACAAACCTAAACAAAGACTGCTTACAATGTTTTAAAATAACTGTGTCTCATACACAAATACTTAAGGATATTTTAGAAGACAGTAACAAAATATTACACCATTTCATCATTCAAAAATTGCAAACTATAGAGTAATAAAGAAACCACCATATAATATGGTTACTATATAACAGGGGTGTGGAACATAAACCATTTTAAAAAACATAACATTGGCCGGACGAACACCTTTGAATTAATCCAATCACATTTTTAAAAACACGAGAATATATATCAAGACACCGATGGGTTAATACGACATCGCGATGTAACATTAATTATGCAATCAAAATTAAGTGCATATGTATATATGGAAAATTTCGCCTTGTCCAAGCTGACATATGCTAATCACTATTAGATATAGCAAAGGAAATTTCTGGGGTTAACATCCTGAAGCTGATTTGCTATGCAAAATCATGCAAGAAGACAATTTTGATTATTGAAATGAAGTGATAATATTTAAAGGAAAATATCATTATGCAACGAAAACATACTTAATTTTATGGAAAAATGGAACGTACTTGTTTAAGTGACGTTGAATAATGACATTTATATCTAGATCCTGATGTAAGTCTTAGAATAATCGAAATATATTATACTAGTGCCAAATAAACTACTAAGGCATGCATTTCAACATAGTCTACTACAATGAAAGGTAAAGAAATGGGTCGACCATTTTTGATAGGGACTCGTTCTGTGTAATATACAACAATAGACTTTCTGCTGATGTGACACTCCTTGTCTAGTCAAAGGGACTCGTTCTGTGTAATATACAACCATAGACTTTCTGCTGATGTGACACTCCTTGTCTAGTCACAGGGACTCGTTCTGTGTAATATACAACCATAGACTTTCTGCTGAGTTGACACTCCTTGTCTTGTCACAGGGACTCGTTCTGTGTAATATACAACAATAGACTTTCTGCTGATGTGACACTCCTTGTCTAGTCACAGGGAATCGTTCTGTGTAATATACAACCATAGACTTTCTGCTGATGTGACACTCCTTGTCTAGTCACAGAATGCCAAAGCCTTGCATGTTCGGGGTAAGACCTGCTATTGTAGGAGGCGACTTATGTGGCCCCTGCAGAATCAGGGGTTTTCTTCTTTGGTGTTTTCAATTTTGGAAAACTTTAAGAAACAAAAAAAGATTTGTTTACCCCATCGCAACCCTTTTGATCTATATTTTATATTAGGAAGCAAGGTTGTCCAGTGGTAGGACGCCGGGCTCGTGACCAAAGGGTTGCGGGCTCGAGTCACGTCAAGGCATTGTGTTGTATCTCTGAGCAAGATACTTTACTCCGCTTGGTCCAGTCTATTCAGCTGTAAATGAGCACGTGGCTAGATAGTGCTAGAATTGTTGAATGCTAGCTGTGAGCGCCGAAATGGCAGCACCGGCTGTATGTTCCCCAGGAAGTTGAGAAGGCATTGGCTGGTTGCAAAGGCCCTATAACCACGGATAATAATTTATGAACCGCTTTGAGACGAACTACGAACTAGGTTGTGATAAAGCGGTTTATAAGAACCTCAAATTATTATCATTATTAATATTTGTTTAGCTTCCTACTCTTTTTTTTCCATGAAAACGTGAAGCTCATACCGACAAATCATGTTTCCTGGCTGGTCCAAGTTTTTAAACCTACTTGAATCTCTGAACCAATAAGTAGATCCAAGGATGAGAGTTACTAGTCACATATCATGACCCTTTACCCAATAGTCCCATATCATGACCTTTTACCCAATAGCCACATATATTTACCCTTTACCCAATAGTCATATATCACAGCCACATATATTTACCCTTTACCCATTTACCCTTTACCCAATAGTCGCATAACATGACCCTTTACCCAAAAGTCACATATCATGACCCTTTACCCAACAGCCACATATATTTACCCTTTACCCACTAGTCATATATCATGACCCTTTACACAATAGTCTCAAATCATGACCCTTTACCCAATAGTCACATATCATGACCCTTTACCCAATAGTCTCAAATCATGACCCTTTACCCAATAGTCACATATCATGACCCTTTACCTAATAGCCACATATCATGACCCTTTACCCAATAGTCACATATCATGACCCTTTACCCAATAGTCACATATATTTACCCTTTACCCAATAGTCATATATCATGACCCTTTACACAATAATCACATATCATGACCCTTGACCCAATAGTCACATATCATGACCCTTTTCCCAATAGTCACAAATCATGACCCTTTACCATATAGTCGCATAACATGACCCTTTACCCAAAAGTCACATATCATGACCCTTTTACCCAGAAGTCCCATATCATGACCCTTTACCCAATAGCCACATATCATGACCCTTTACCCAATAGTCCCATACCATGATCCTTTACCTAATAGTCCCATATCATGACCCTTTACACAAAAGTCACATATCATGACCCTTTACTCAATAGTCACATATTATGAACCTTTATCCAATAATCACATATCATGACCCTTTACCCAATAGACACATATCATGAACCTTTACCCAATAGTCCCATATCATGACCCTTTCCCCAATAGTCCCATATCATGACCCTTTACCCAAAAGTCACATATCATGACCCTTTACTCAATAGTCACATATTATGACCCTTTATCCAATAGTCACATATCATGACCCTTTACCCATTAGTCACATAGCATGACCCATTACCCAAAAGTCACATATCATGACCCTTTTACCCAGAAGTCCCATATCATGACCCTTTACCCAATAGTCACATATTATGACCCTTTATCCAATAATCACATATCATGACCCTTTACCCAATAGCCACATATCATCACCCTTTACCCAATAGTCACATATCATGACCCTTTACTCAATAGTCACATATTATGCCCCTTTATCCAATAGTCACATATCATGACCCTTTACCTAATAGTCCCATATCATGACCCTTTACACAAAAGTCACATATCATGACCCTTTACTCAATAGTCACATATTATGACCCTTTATCCAATAAGCACATATCATGACCCTTTACCCAATAGCCACATATCATGAACTTTTACCCAATAGTCCCATATCATGACCCTTTACCCAAAAGTCACATATCATGACCCTTTACTCAATAGTCACATATTATGACCCTTTATCCAATAAGCACATATCATGACCCTTTACCCAATAGCCACATATCATGACCCTTAACCCAATAGTCACATATCATGACCCTTTACCCAAGAGTCACATAGCATGACCCATTACCCAAAAGTCACATATCATGACCCTTTACTCAATAGTCACATATTATGACCCTTTATCCAATAGTCACATATCATGACCCTTTACCCAATAGTCCCATATCATGATCCTTTACCTAATAGTCCCATATCATGACCCTTTACCCAAAAGTCACATATCATGACCCTTTACTCAATAGTCACATATTATGACCCTTTATCCAATAATCACAGATCATGACCCTTTACCCAATAGCCACATATCATGACCCTT
>NW_018403358.1:368-2189 GCF_002113885.1 Mizuhopecten yessoensis | reverse complement strand
GTGCTGAACATATCACTTGTGCTGTCGGTGCTGAACATATCACTTGTGCCGTCGGTGCTGAACATATCACTTGTGCTGTCGGTGCTAAACATATCACTTGTGCTGTCAGTGCTAAACATATCACTTGTGCTGTCGGTGCTGAACATATCACTTGTGCCGTCGGTGCTGAACATATCACTTGTGCTGTCGGTGCTGAACATATCACTTGTGCTGTAGGTGCTGGGAAGGATTCATCACAATTGTTGTACGAGTGGGTGCGAGAGTATTTTTGACTCTCTCGCTACTTCTTTTCTATTCTATCATTCAGTTATAATATTACATATATATATTGATATTTATATTGTACATATATGTTTAATCTGATTGTAAGGAAAGGGCGATTATAATATTCATGCAACTCCTGCCCAATCCTTTTGCAGAACTGATGGCAATAAAATAATTTAAAACTAAGCTAAGACTAAGACCTCGCCTCGTTATTTTTGGTTGTCGTTTTTATGTCACTGTTAATTGTTAATTTTCAAAATTTAAGCAAGGCGTTAGATTACCCGGTCTCTTTTGTTACTTTAGAAGAATATAAACTCAGTCGAGTGAGATCATTAAAACAGACAGTTACTCAACGAGGCGACAAAAAGACAATTGCAAAGGGGAAAACATAATCTCCTGACATACCAGAAGTGACGGATTTTAACGACAAATGACAAAACGAAGATGTACCGATGTAATATAACAGAAATGTAACTCGTAAAGCATGTCATAACTAAACTTCAAATCGTTTGTTTACGTTGTGACATGAAATTGTAAAGATAAAATCATTTCAATAATTACATATTACGTCAAATGAACATAATTATACAGCTTCCAAACTCAAATTTATTATCAGGAAATCAGGTAATGTCAGGATTTGATTTATTGTTTCAGGTTTTTGGTCTTCTCAACAGATGTAAGTGAAGTATGATCATGTCGACAGGTAGGCTAACTGAGGGTCATTGTGAAGTTATTCATATCTGTATTTCCTCCAGAAAAACCCGAAGACCACAGCAAGCACAAAAACAAAAAGTGTGAATAAAGCATGGTTTAAATGAAGATGATCTAATAAATCACCATAAATCTAGTGGCTACCGTATAAACTGAATCGAGATCTCGAAAATAAAACCTGTTGGTTTATTGTTAACATTCACTTTTGTCAAGACAGACTCCGTTCATCCCTTTGAAAGCGGCATCAGTTTGAATCCTGTTAATCTCGTTGCTGGCTTGAATCTCCTGGATCACTCAAATAATTAGATGTTATAGGATGCGTATGGTTTAAAATCACAACTAGAAATTAGCGAGTAGTGTTATATCACTTTATCATTATCTCAACCCCAGTCTCACTAAGTTTGGTTAATTTCAACTGGTAGTAAGTGAAAAGTTCAATTTATTGCAAATAAGAAGCAAGGGTTCTCAAATCAATATAAATCCCACAAATTTACAATACATCAATCTTGTTTGTCTCAACGAGGATATCATCAAACCACATTAATAGTGTTTGTCTCAACGACCTTATAGTACTGAGTATATCAGAGCGGAGAGTTGATTTGGTTGTCCTTAATGATATTGATTTTGTTTCTAACCACTGGTAAACTTAAACCAACCCTTGAGCAACCGGGTCCAGAATGAAACGGTGGCGTGGGTAATAAAAAAAACCTGTTATCTTGTAACTGAACACATACATGCCTATTATCACTGGAATGCTAGAGAGTTATACGTAGCCCAGGCCAACATCGAGGCAACTACATGTATATATGATCTGTCAAATACCACCACTTGCAGTCTCGGGTTGAA
>NW_018403358.1:0-100 GCF_002113885.1 Mizuhopecten yessoensis | reverse complement strand
TGGGTGTGATATGGAAAAAGGCATGTATTATTCTCTATGTATACAAAGTTGTGGGTAAGTTACTGTATATAAAGTTGTAAGTAAGGTACTGTATACAAAG
>NW_018403357.1:5012-5087 GCF_002113885.1 Mizuhopecten yessoensis | reverse complement strand
TACCGATACCGTCACAGTTACACCATTACACGATACTGATAACGTTACAGTTACACCATTACACGATACCGATAT
>NW_018403357.1:0-100 GCF_002113885.1 Mizuhopecten yessoensis | reverse complement strand
ATTACACGATACCGATACCGTCATAGTTACACCATTACACGATACTGATAACGTTACAGTTACACTATTACACGATACCGATACCGTCATAGTTACACCA
>NW_018403356.1:443234-443636 GCF_002113885.1 Mizuhopecten yessoensis | reverse complement strand
AAACAATTCTGATGATGAGTACTTTGAATTAGCTGGAGGTATATACATTGTACCAAATAAAACGTTACCTTTCATTTTAAGCCATAATGTGTGGTTGCTGTCTGTTTTTAAATGAGATATCTATCTGACATATTCATTTTTAACATAAACAATAATACCTCCAGATCTGGTTTTGGCCAGTGACTGTCTATGCTTACAAAATACAGTGTAGCCGTCGATATCTATAGAATCTGCACTATCAGTTTTCGACTCAGTGATACAAATAAAATCATAATTCAAGACATATTCTAGAAATTCTGGACATTTAAGTTTGTTGGTGAGACCATTTACATCAATGCTCAAGATTTTAAGTCGGTAGTCTTTGGGACCATTAGAAGATCCTCCCTCCACGTTTCCCTATAA
>NW_018403356.1:441779-442297 GCF_002113885.1 Mizuhopecten yessoensis | reverse complement strand
AAGTGAGCTCTGAACACACGTCAACTTATTCTCAATAGGTTCCAGCTGTTCAAGTCGACTATCCAAGTTTTGTAAAAGTTCAATAATCGTGTTCTGTGGAGAAGTATCATCATCACCATCATGTACTGGTTTATTCTCGTTGAGTGTGGGGGACGCATTACCGGTAGCCATATCAAAGCCTTTATCAGTACAGGTGACAATTCAATGGAGCGAGACGGAGCTTCGATCGTGGTAGACGTTATGAATAGTCGTCGTCGAACTAGGTACAGATTTCTATATATAGCACAGTAGCCACAATATACACGGGGTTGATGGGTTATTCAAATGTCATATCTATGGCGAACATATTGTCAAATATTGTCAAAACATCACTCAATGCATTGCGGGTATGTAAATACATCATCATACCTTATGCAGCATCACACCATATTTCCATTTTGTTACGAATTCGCTTTTCTTTGGAGAGTTTTTCGGAACATGTCTGCCATTAACACCGCTAGATCATGTAAAAGAAGCAT
>NW_018403356.1:437914-438418 GCF_002113885.1 Mizuhopecten yessoensis | reverse complement strand
AAAACTTCTGAATTCCAAAAATCCATTCCAACTAAAATCATCATGGTTCATACAAAATTCTTCATCTACTTTAGCTCCAGAAAGGTTTACTGTTTATATTTATGTTTGATAATCCCTATCTTTTAGAGCTGTATTAAATGTGTATTACTGTTATATGTAGGAATAGAAACTGTATTTTATTGCTGACGTTAGTATCAATGTGGCTTAAATTAAGGAATTTTGTTTTTCATATAATGTAATGTTATTTTTATTTTTCATATAATGTAAAAATTAATATTTAATGATTATTTTCTATTACTTAGTTCTGTGTTAAATGTGTATTACAGTTATATGAAGGAAATACAATCTTTTTATCCATTTTATTATTGACTTTAGTATCATATCTACAAAATGAGTTGACATTCTTAGTAGAAACAGGCTATAACTAAACTTCAATGGATTTCCTATATAAACACCTTCCTTTCAATTCTCCAGAGTTGTTGTTCGGGGAATGAGCCAAAAGAA
>NW_018403356.1:424044-436936 GCF_002113885.1 Mizuhopecten yessoensis | reverse complement strand
AGATTCTTTAGACTGTTTATTTGAAGTATATGTTGTGACGTCATATAATAGTTCGCTATTCCGTCTTTGCGTATTGCAGAGTTATCTTCTCTTGGGAGCAGGTATTGATTGTTACGTCATAGGGTTGTGTGAGAAAATTACGTCGTTTTCTCAAAAAATTATGACGTTACTCTCACAAACAAGTGACGTAACAATCAAAACCTGCTCCCAAGAGAAGATAACTCTGCAATATGCAAAGACGGAATAGCGACGTCCGCTATATACGTACCCGCCATAGCGATATCACAGCAATAGAAATTCATGAATTATAGTCTTAAGGCAAAAAGTACTATTTGTTTAGGATTTAGAATTACTAGTTATACTATTATTTACAACAACAAAAAATAATAATAATAAATTAAAAATAAAAATAAAAATAAAAACTCTTCCTGTGTTGGGCGAACTCGGGATCATTACATTACTGATATGTTTTGTCCTGTTGTTCCGTGACTATTGTATCACATCTGCAGATAGGATAGTGGGATTTGAAGTTCAGGTATTGGTCCGTATGAGTCTTTTTTCTATAGACCAATACCTTCACGGTTCCTTCGGTACATAACAACTATTGTACATACGTTTCCAGCGTAGCCGAAATCGACTTCGATTTTATGGACAACTCGTACACATTTTACACCCTTGTGTGCATACGCTTCATTGGTCATTTGTCTGATGAAGGTGACAGTGTACATATCGTACTAGTCATCGAAACGTCACATAGAACATTTTATTGGTTGTGTAAAAAGAACTTCTTATAATCAAATGGAAATTATTTCCGTACTTAGGCGAACGGTCAAGACAGGTTTCATGATATTTTACACATTAAATAAATGGTAAAATACATTATTCATACATTTTATAACCCTCTCGAGCGTTGCGCTGAGGTAAGAGATGGATTAATGTGAATTTGAAATAGAAAATAAACTATGTCTATAATATAATATCATTTTAACGTCATATAATAGTGCATACGGTTATAAGCAGGGACATACTGATCAGGAAATCAAATGCTCAATATATCTGTAGCTATTTATCACATCTAGAAAGGTAGTAATGAATAAGGCCAAGAGAGGTGTCATATGATCATGACCGAGGACATCCGATCAGAAAATGATATAAATTGTGAATTGATAATAATGGGTCAAATGCATTCAGACAGCAATGTATAGAGTCAAGAGACCGGTAAATACGATTGAGAAGCAAATTGTATTTCTTATAACTGCTTTTGATAGTGTATACGGTTCTGAGTGAGGACATCTTGATCAGGTTTTCGAAATATCAGCACGTATTCTTTTCATTTCATGCCTAATTGAATCAAGAGATCCTACTGACTTGATATAGAGAGGGTCGCCTTGAGAATGCCAGACGGAGGTCATTTATTGGCTCTTACCAGTTACCTCAGCGACTAATTTGATAGGGCTTTGGGCGTTTTCTTTGTGATGGTGACTGGAATTTAAACTTTGACTGCGCATGTATACATGACTAGTATGCAATTCTACATTTGCATATGTTATTTCGGAAAAATCGACCTGAACGCGAAGGAGTTAAGGGGGAACTTTTCGCTTATTTACCATACATCACGTTTTCGATTCATCTACATAGTGTTTTCGCTTCTTCGTCATCCTTCGTCATCCTGCAATCCTAGTTTTCTCTTCCTACTTTCTCTTCATCATGATATGGAAACATCCATGGTTTCCCATTGAATATCATATATATGTCACGAGTTTTGAGGAATAAGGATATTTTTCACGAGTGCAAAGTACGAGTGCAAATATCGATATATTCTGCCACGAGTGAAATATATATGGTATTCAACGGAAAACTATTCCGCCTATTAAAGGCCGAGATTCAGTGCAATTTGTGTATGTTGTTGTTATCTGGGACATTGACAGTATCAGTTAATTTTGTCCCGGCAAGGCTTCAGAGCCAGCTCCCTAAGGTCTAATTTTGTGGGCAGCACACGAGTGTACACTGAAGGTATTTTGACCACTTATGAATGGTGTGAGCCTATAACCCTTACTCTTGGTTGATATTGATACAAGAAAATACATGAACAAATTGTTTCTACTTGAGCATTAAATTGGATAAATGTATATAAAGACATATATAACAACATTATTGTATGAATAAAGACATAAATAAAATTAATAGCGGTATATATTATAGAACACCTTATATAATGTATTCCATAATTGACTTTCCATACATTATGTATTGTATATATATGTCTTTTTTTAGAAAGTATGATTAAAAAGCATACATACATATGTTTTTATGCAGCATGATATGAATATGATAATAATGTCTTATTTTATTTCCATACAATATTTATGTTAGTCTTTTAGTAAAATAATAACTGGTATTTATATCATTATTTTCTAATAGCATATATTATTGCTGTTGAGACAAAAACAAATCAATCCACTACCAGAAGCAATGAATAATACATAAACTCCAAACTCGAAATACAAGTCACTGTTACATAATTACATGTATCAAGTGAATCAACATCAAAGCCAAAGTTGAAATCACAAAAATTCATCCAACAGTGTTTCCGTATTTGAAATGTAGGATGATAATCCAATTTGAAAAACAATTTGTACCCGAATCCTAAAGGACAGCCATACATGGGACATAAGTGGGAATAACTGTGAATAGAATGGAGTTAATTGAATAATATTTTTATTTATTTTTAAATGTTTAGATCATTAAAACCAAAACGATAATTCTGAACGATAGTGTCTGTTAATTGTTTTTGTTTTCCACAGCTTGTAAATGTAAACACACACAGTCAATTCACAATTATCATGAGACATATCATGTTGCACCTAACTGTACAGAGCAGGACCTCTTCTCACACAAACTGAGTTTGGCTGCTGACGATAACGAAATTACACTGTAACCATGTTGTTTGTCAGTCCAAGATCAAGCCTTTGAGCTTGGCACACGTCTATGTTAATCCGTAAGGATTTTTTTTAATATTTAATACAACTATTGGTCATTATTATTTGTATCCAAGAAACAGCACATAAAATGCGTGAGAGCTGTACTAGTTTTAATACAGCCTTTTTACCAGTATTTTTTTAAAAGGAATTTCACAATAATTTTCTTCATAAATCATACTAAATTAAAGTCATACTCATCTTCAATATTGTCTCAACAATTACAAAAGAACCCCCTTATTTTCATATTTACCTGTCTCAAACAAATATACGGTGTGCTGAACATTATGTCAGTAGAACTAGATAAGTGTGATCATTTGGACGCATGCTTTTTCTTTAACTGGGTCCGGCGCTAAAATGTTATTTGGAAATTAGCTGCTCATAATTCAGATAATTTCTATTTCCGTTTTTATAATATTGAAATAATCAGAAATTGCAGTCTCTATTCACATATTTTCCACTCATCTTTCATTATATAGTTGTTGTGGTGGGGTGGGGGGAAAGTAGGGATGGGCTATTATTAGCTCCTTAATTTGTACATTTTGACTCCCCATCATTTTCGCATGTGTCCAGCTCTTGCTGTTATTCCGGTTTCCAGAACTTGTTGACGGACTCACAACGGACGCCACTGCCCCTTCCCCAAAACCTTTGATGAGGTAACCAGATCACATCCGATGCATGCCACCGATGAACCCAACAGCAAATACTGATCTTCATTGGAATATATAAAAATAATAATACAATAAGCATAAGAAACACCCCAACTGCTACACATATGTAACACCTCCCGGCGCGTTTACCATATATATATATTGATATTTAAACTCTACCGCAGGTTCCAACTTCTCCAACTTGCCAAAAAGCAACCAGTTCGCATGCAAGTTGCATTTAAACATTCCAATCAAAAGATGGTTGCGACGGTACATCAGAATACTCAAGCTCTTAACAATCATTTATTTGATAACAATCACCCCTTACAGACGTATCTTAAACTACACAAACAACAGAGAAAAACATTCAGGTACAATGTAATTTGATGTAATTGATTACATTCTGGGTTTTATAAAATATAAAATATTTAAATGGACGTCGTACATGCATTATCGATCGCTTCAATGACAGATTATCAAACCATTTATACGACCAGTCTATAACAGGAGATGAGATGAATTTATGTACTTCATTTGTACAACATACATGTGCATGTCTATATTTCGTGTTCTTACAATTCACAACTTACCGCAAATATATACCAAATGCATACGTTTGTTTATACATTTGCAATCATTAAAACAATCATTGAATATCTTAACAATATCATACACAAACAAAAGAGTTGTTTCCGTTTTTTTGTTTTTGTTTGGTAAAACACCAAAAACGTAGTTGACATGTCGGCAATACAAAAACAAATACATATTTTCAAGCATTATAAACATGTCTTTGTCTTTCACGTGAGCTGTCATATCTGACTATACAATATGTTCAAAATCATCGGAAGTTCTAAATCACGGTTACGTCTAGCCTAATGAAACCTGAAATTCGACAGGGATATGGTTGCGAGACTATCTAAGTAATCTTGAATGAAGAGTGAAGACACGGGCAAGAACTGATGAAAAAGGCAAACGCTGATATTCATAATCATGTACATGTGCACGGTGATATCAGATTAACAGTTTCGTGCAGCATTTTTTTCACGATAAGGTATGAATGATAAAGTCCTGAGTTCAGCATACTTCGGACGGGACGCATTAAATAAATAATACGTAAGAATACAATGATATACATGTAGATGCTTGAGGAGTATATCGTCCTACCTGATTCTCAACCCAAAAGAGGAAAACAATAAATTGCATAACAACTTGATGATTTACATTCTGTACATAAGAAGTAAAGTACTTTCCTATTTAGACATCCTTACATGTGACGCTAATCTTGGCCATTCGCATTGCTTACTTTGTATAGTCGATGAATAACCACATACATTATTTCCATTTGATTTCCTGATCAGGATGGCCCCGGTCAGGACCGTATACGCTACTAGCTATAGTTACAGATTATACTGCTAATAACCATACTTGTAAGTCGGGGTTCTATTTCTAAATTAAAACGACTCCTCTAATGACAATATTCACTGCGATCTACGTTTTGTTAATAAATGTATCTATTTATACAAAAAATATATGATTTTATTTTCTGATCATGATGGCCCCCGCCCAGGACTGTGTACGTTTTAAAATGTAGATATAGAGTATTCCATCACTGATGTAATGTATTTTCCATTTAAAAATCATTATGATGCTTCTCTTGACCGTTCGCATTGCTAGCTTTTTGTACTTGATCAATACATACGTAAATAATTTCCATTTTAGTTCCTGATCAGGATGCCCACGCTCAGGACCGTAGACGTTCTAATATCTATATATGGAAGATAAAATACTTTAGACATAGTTTAATTATTGTTTCTAAATCACATTCAGCCATCTCTTATCTATGCGCATTCCCAACTGTTGTATTTGATGAATTAATTCGAATATAATGAGCACGTGGTTTCCTGATCAGGATGGCCTCGGTCAGGACCGTATACGCTACTAGCTATATAGTTATAGACTATACGGCTTATAACAATTCTTGTAAGTCGGGGTTCTATTTCTCAATTATTACGACTTCTCTAATGACAATATACACAGCGATCTATCCTTAGGTTATGCATGTCTATATCTATATATGGGAAAAGTTGACTTTTTTCCTGATCATGATGTCCCCGCCGAGGACCGTGTTCGTTATACGAAGATGAATTTGATGAATTAATTCGAATATAATGAGCACGTGGTTTCCTGATCAGGATGGCCCCGGTCAGGACCGTATACGCTACTATTTATATAGTTATAGACTATACGGCTTATAACAATTCTTGTAAGTCGGGGTTCTATTTCTAAATTAAAACGACTCATTAAAAATCAATATGATGCTTCTCTTGACCGTTCGTATTGCTAGCTTTTTGATTTCCATTTAAGTTCCTGCTTAGGATCTTATACTAGTATGCAACTCGAAGATAAAATATTATAGACATAGTTAAATTTCTATTTCTCAATCATATTTACTCACCTCTTGACTCTAATAACTGTCACCTTTATGTATTTGATCCATTTATACGGATATAATGAGTACTTTATATATGAATATGGATGTCCCTGTTACCGGATACGTTCCAATATCAACATATAATTAAAGAGATTGAAGATTGATTTGATGTTTTTTTTTCTATTTCAAAATCACCTCTCTTGACTGCAAACTTTGCTGCCTTTATATATTTTATAAATAACTACGGATAGATTCACTATAACATATCCTGTCTGATCAGGATGTCCCTGCACAGGACGTATACACTATGTTGTGGAATACAAAGATAAAATACTATAAATATAGTTTAATTTGTACTTCTAAACCATCTTTATTCCTCTCTTGACTGTAAACACTTCCACCCTCATGTATTTGATCCATCAATACGGATATAATTAGTACTCGATTTCCTGATCAGGATGTCACTGCTCAGGACCGTTATAACGCTACAAACTATACGGCATATAACCTTTCTTATAAGTCGTGGTTCTATTTATTTAATACAACCATTTAAATGACCATATACATTGAACATTATCTTCCTTTAGTTTATAAATGTATAAATGAAAAATATCTACGTTATTTCCTGATAAGAATGTCCCAGATGAGGACCGTATATCCAACTGTTATATCATGCTCCAAGTCCGGACGAGTTATCCTATCTTGACGGTCCTGCTCAGCCCTGCTCAGCCCCGGTCCTGCTCAGTCCTGCTCAGCCCCGGCCCCAGTGAGAGACAGCACAGCTGTCTGACGCCACTCACAAAAATCGTTTTGAAGCAGATCATTTAG
This sequence comes from Mizuhopecten yessoensis, assembly GCF_002113885.1. Classification (NCBI taxonomy): domain Eukaryota; kingdom Metazoa; phylum Mollusca; class Bivalvia; order Pectinida; family Pectinidae; genus Mizuhopecten; species Mizuhopecten yessoensis. The sequence goes on along the minus strand of NW_018403356.1, from coordinate 430,049 downwards.
TCAGACCAATACTTTGTGCGTTCACTGGCAACATTTCCGGAATTTCAATTTTTATAAAAAAAAATTATAAAGATTATCACGGCCTTGCTAAAATACGTCACAGGAAGAATCATGATCACGAAATACTTCATAGGCTATGGGAGCATTTCCCAGTCACGTACTGACTTAAAAATAAATAGAAAGTGAAAGTAGACTACTTGGAAAGACCTGGGGCCTGTCCGTTTATGTGAAATAACCGATTTGTCTGTTTCTTAATGTAACATATTTTGGTATAAATCCTGGCGGACCTGCAAAAGTTTATGTAGGACTTCCAAGGCTCCGTCAGTATCGCCTGAAAACAGCATCTGATTGCTAAGGCCGACCTTATTTCATAAACGAATAAACCTGGTCCAATCGGTTCAACCGTTTGCATCGCTATAAACGAAAACGTCCCTAACTGAGAGAAGGACGGAAGTGTCAAGAGTAAGTACAGTATATTTATTGAAATCTAGACACGTATATGGAGATGTTATAACTTTGTTTATACATTACAAAAATATGATGAAAAGGTTTTTCGATGTCTTGAACTCCGGGTATATTATGGACATGTAGATTAGTTCATGAGGAGAAAAGAGGGGAAAACGAGGTCTGCAGTAGAACGTTCTTTATGTTTTGCTCACCTGGCCCGAAGGGTCATGTGAGCTTATACCATACTGCGGCGTCCGTCTTCCGTCTGTCAACTTTTTCTTTTGAACGACTTCTTCTGAAGAACTGGAGGACCTAGGGTCATGGTATCTGGCCAGTAGGTACCTGGGATGGAGTGCTATAAAGTTTCGTCTTAAGAGTAAAGAGCTTATATTTTGTTTTAAAATGCCCACCGACTTTAAATAAAATGTATCTTATCTTATCTCATTAAGATGACCTTGACCTACTTACAAGGTCAACTTTAAGTGCTAGTCGGGAGTCAAAGGTCAACATGGGCTAAAAGCTTTAACAATCTTCTTCTCCAATTCCAGAAGTCACAGAGTCATGCTATTTGGCAAGTAGGTACCTGGGATGGAGTGCTATAAAGTTTCCTCATTAAAATAACCGGATCGGTCCCTGCAGGTAGGGCGTAAGAATTGTACCTGCTGCCCCCATTACATGAGCATAAGAGGCGACAAAATTTGGGATCTTATCTTTTCTCTTCTTTCTAAACAACTTTTTTCATCCTAATGTCTCCCTTGACAATGCCTCACTTTTGGCCTTTAGTTGAGCGTTCGCCCCTGTGAGGAAGGCTTTGGGTTCTGTCCCCTGGCTAAGGCATACCAGAGTCTGTAAAAATGGTAGTTTCTACTCCTGCTTAACGCTCAGGAGTTTAGGAGTGAGACGACTGGTTCACCTATTGTCAGTATTATGTGACCGGGTGGGGTGTCCTGCTGGGTGTCTTTGGCAGTACGTTTCAGTGAGGTAGTAGTGAGGTAGCACTATAAAGTTGGCATCAGTTCCGCGCTATCACAAGTAGACAAACACGAACTTGCACACAGGGGAGGCCGTCCTTAAATGACCATAGCTGTTGATAGGACGTTAAACATTGCTAACCAAACCAAATCCTACCGGATCGCTAGTCCCCCTCAGTACTAGCAAGCAGATAAGCAAAAAAACACTATGATTCAATAATATTAACTGTTTTAGGAAAGACTATTATTAAATGTGAATTTACTATATCGATTGATTAAAATTATGGAAATTGTATGTTTTTGTGTATATTTCCACAAACTATATTTTTTAATGATAAGCATTATGTATAGGAATACAGATATCTGTTTTTTAAATACAGATATCTCTATTTAAAATTAAGATATCTCTATTAAAAATCGAAATATCGGATATCTGTATTTTAATTAAAGAAATGTGAAAATAATGATGTCTCCCTCAAAGTCACATCAAGGTTTACTAAATCCTTGAGAAACGAATCGGGATTTCAACAGGAATGGCAGCGGTTGTTCAAACGTGTGTCTTGTGAAGGCAAAAACATCATCTGGGTTCAGTTCTCCCCTGGCCTGCCTTGATGTTTCGATCGCTGTACCAGCAATACTTTACAGCACCCGGTCGGCGTTGCTATGACTATAGCCCTAGGACTACTTGTCACCATTTTCTAGCCTGATGAACATTATCTCTTTCCTGTTTCCTGTCATGCACAAAATTACACTACAGAAGCAGTCATTTTTACAGTTGATAAATAAATAGAGATCTATACTTTTACATAAATCAAGATATCTGTATTAAAATAGAGATATATGTGATTAACATACAGATATCGATATTTGCAAATAAATACAGATATCTATATTTGCAAATACAGATATCTTTAATACAGATACTTGTAATTATAAATACAGATAAATGTATTTAAAATGCAGATCTATATCTTTATGTACAGATATCTCTAATTTAAATGCAGATATCTCAGTCTTAAATGGGTAAAAACCTAAACGGCTTGCCAAAGACATGGAGTCATAACTTGATGATCATGTCAGACGAAGAAATAGTGTCAGGTGATAGTCAAAGTCTTCGTAAGAAAAACATGTTCATGAATATGTTCTTCTTGCAAAAGATTTATATTAAACCTGTCAAAAAGTTTTCATGAGAACCTCTACATTTGATTCATGAAATTAATGTGAAAAGTAAGTCAAATAGAAAATATCATGAAATCCTGCATATATATATATATACCTGTTATTGCACCTGAAGAACTAATACAGTGAAAACATTAGTGCATAATGTAACATCTTCTTTCGTCAATTAACTCTTCTTCTTTTTTTAAATTACTTGCATTTTGTCAAGTTTGACACATCAGGATCTTCTGTTATACAGGTTATGTACCAATGACAATGGGAGTAGACTTGGCCTTGTACAGGGCTCGTATTGGAAACTTTGTACAAAGAAAGACAGGACAAGGACTCTCCAATATAGAATACCTACTGAAAGCCATAGCCAGTGTGAGACATGGGCTAGTAAGAAGTTGGCAGTGTAAGGGAACCGTCCCATTTATTGACCTACTGCTCCTGGCACAAGGAGTGGAACCAAACCCAGGACCAGGAGTTAAAGACCAGCAGGTCAGATATATATACACACATCTTTGTCTGGAGATCATCGTGGTATCTACTCACAAAATGATTTTTTTCACCAAATAGATGTTTTCCTCACTCTATAATGGCTAATTAAAACATTTCTGGGATATTTAAAAAAAAAAAAAGACCTGTATTATTGATGGGTGAGTTTTACCAGATTTTAGTAGAGGGAAACAGCCTTATTCAACATACTAGAGGGATAAGCAATGTCTTATTCAACATAATAGGGTAGTGAAAAGATTCATGTAGCACAACCAAAAAGTGTTTATATGTGACGTTTTGATGACTAGTCAGTGTGTGCTCTGTCATATTCATCAGACAAATGACCAGTGAAACGTATGTACACAAAGGTGTAAAATATTTACAAATTTATATTTATCCCAGTCAATCACATGATTTTTCTGTGTGGCATGGTCTGTGATGGCCAATTTATTTATCTGGGACTCTGACTGCTTCCTTTCTAATCGGGTGAATTTCTTTCCCTCTTGGGTTTCTGTGTCTTTCCGGTGTTCACCAAGGCAGACCCCAAATCGCCTTCAGTCTCTCCAGTACACGATGCGTCACAGTTTGTGCATCCTATTTTGTATAATATAACGCATTCTGCTTTTATCCTTAGGGTGTACTAGGATATTACGAAGCATCTTGTGGGGCTTCATGGCTGTTGCTTTCTATGACCGTGATATAATCTCTGGATGGTTTTGGACCCTTTATATACGGAATGACCACCTGACCTTTGGTTTTGTTCTTATCCTTGATTGGCTTTTGTACACGTTTTAGGGCCCATTCCGGATGTGCACAGGTATCCATTGCCCTAGAGATGTGATTCTTCTCTCATATTTTGTCCTGTTGTTCTGTGACTATTGTATCACATCTATTGAGTAATGTGTGTACAATGCCTAACTTCTGGTGCAAAGGATGGTGAGATTTGAAGTTCAGGTATTGGTCCGTATGGGTCTTTTTTCTATAGACCAATACCTTCACAGTTCGGTCTTCTTTCTTTACCAGAAGAGTGTCTAGGAAGAGCATTGTGCCGTTGGTTTCATCCTCACATGTAAATTTGATGTTGTTAGAGGCATCTATGTTGTTGATATGGGTGGTCAAATCGCATGTTCAATAAAAGCGTAGCCAAATCAACATTGATTTTTGGACAATTAGTACATATTTTGCACCTTTGTGTTCATACACTTCACTGGACATTTGTCTAATGAAAGTGACAGACACATACTGTACTAGTCATCGAAACATCACATATAAACACTTTTTGGTTGTACTATATGAACCTTTTTACAATCTATACTTACCAGTACCAACTTGAAGAAACTGTATAGAAATAACTCGGTAGTAAGGAATTTCTTTATCAGCACACTAGAAGGTAAAGGAATTTATGATTCACCATACAAGTAGGGTAATGAACTTCTGATTCAAGATACTAGAGTAGTAAGGAATTTCTAATTCAACATTCAAAGGGGGTAAGTAATTTATTATTCAAAATACAAGAATAGTAAGGAATTTCTGATTCAACATACTAGAGGGGTAAGGAATTTTTTATTCCATAAACCAGAGGGGTGAAAAGTGTCTGATTCAGCATACTAAAAGGATGAGGAATTTGTTATTCAACTTACTTAAGGGGTGAGGATTGTCTGATTCAACTTAATTTAGGAGTGAGGATTGTCTGATTTAACTCGCTTTAGGTGTTTCAACTCACTTAAGGGGTGAGGATTGTCTGATTCAACTCACTTAAGGGATGAGGATTGTCTGATTCAACTCACTTAACAAATGAGGATCGTCTGATTCAACTTGCTTAAAGGTTGAGGATTGTCTTATTTAACTCACTTAAGTGGTGTGTGTTGTCTGATTCAACTTGCTTAAGTGATGAGGATTGTCTGATTCAACTCACTTGAGGGATGAGGATTGTCTGTGTCAACTCACTTAAGGGATGAGGATTGTCTGATTCAGCTCACTTAAGGGATGATGATTGTCTGATTCAACTCACTTAACAAATGATGATTGTCTGTGTCAACTCACTTGATGAAGAATGTTGTAGCTATATGTTAAACAATGTATGCTGGTTATAAGATGAAGAATGATGTAGTGATATGTAAAACAATGTATCCTGGTTATAAGATGCTAAGTATATAAAAATTTGCAAATTATTGAAATAAAACATCTTGAATGAAAAAAAGTGAGAAAAGCAAATTTAGAATTGCCTATTTTTTTTGTGGTCATAAATGTGACCAGGCCTTACCATGGCTGTATTTATATATTAGATGGTAATCAATGTCTAACAGGGGAAAAAATAAAATCAAAACAATTTCTTTTTTGTATTTGGAAATCCTGCGCCGTATCTCTATTGTTCATTTTCTAAAAAAATTCTCTCAAGACTTTAACATTTGACATTATCCTAACTGAATCTATTTGTGACAACTATTTTCGCATGCACACATAAATATTACAATCTTTAGATACCCTTTATTATCATTTTCAAGAAATAAATAAAATAAGCATAAAACAATATGATTGTGCTGCAATAACATTTTGATAAGTACATTGTAAATGAAAGGTGAAAGGCTGTTTTTAGTAAACATGACCTACATGTGTATAATCAGCTTTCGTTTGTTCATCCATACAGGATCCCCAGTTAGCCAGTAACAACGAAGGTGAGAATTTTTTTTCTAAGTGATGCATAAATCAAGTAAATATGAAGGTGAGAATTCCTTTGTATCACTCTGTAATACATCCCAGTAATGGTGAAAGTGAGGTCCCTTTGTATCACTCTGTAATATACGTCCCAGTAATGGTGAAAGTGAGGTCCCTTTGTATCACTCTGTAATAGGTTCCAATAATGGTGAAAGTGAGGTCCCTTTGTATCACTCTGTAATACGTCCCAGTAATGGTGAAAGTGAGGTCCCTTTG
>NW_018403356.1:417453-422529 GCF_002113885.1 Mizuhopecten yessoensis | reverse complement strand
GAGGTCCCTTTGGCTACGTTGAATCATGTTGTGTTCAGCTCACCTGATCATGAGCTGCTGTGATATGGTTTAGTGACGTCAGTCATCCACTCATCATTAGTCCATCTAACATTAAAGTGTTTTCTTTTAATGACTACGTCTTAAGATTGATTAGACAGGGTTTTAATATTTGTCATGTGTAAGGTTTGTTTAAATAAATGATCTTTTCTTACATTCAAGATTGCATGCATGGATCATATGTATTAAAAATCTATAATTGACTTTTTTCTAGCATAGAGGCTTAAAGTAATGACATTTTCCCTGTAACATACTGGGATGAGATGCTTTAAAACTTCTTCATTTAAATGACTTTGACTCACATTCAAGGTCACTCTACTCAATAGAATAGTTTGAACATTTTCTTCTGGAGAACAATGAGGCTAAGATTGATGATATTGGGTCTGTATATTTCTGGGATGAAGGACTATCATTTTCTTTAAAGAAATGACTTTGTTCTTCCTTCATGTTTGAATGAGTAAAATGTGTCTGAAGCCTAAAACAAATTGTTTCTAAGAGGAGATGAAGTCAAAATATTTGCTGTGTAGATTGCTGGAATGAATGTTCAAATAATTGACCTTGATATACATTGAAGTAACAGGAGTCAACTGTGTTAACATCACCCTAGAACTCTGTCTAGTGACATTTGAAAGATACGTTATATGGCCTGTAGCTTGTTGGGTGAGGGACCATCAACTTTGCTCAAGAAACTGCCCCCTGTTCACATTTAAGGTCACTTGGGTCAAATGTGTTAAAATCTCCAAATAACATCATCAAATAAAAGTTGGTATAAACTCATTTACCTAGTTACTATGCAGTGAGGAAATGGAATAATTTTCATTGTTAGGTTAAAGGAACTCTTACATTGACTCAAGTTTGTACCGTTCCCTTACAACAGAAACCAGCAGCTACACAGGGGAACCAGTCGGTAGACATTTAAGCAGAGAAGCAGCATCCTCATATGATGTTCATCACAATGTTGAATCATCTCACATGAGATCTGAAGTAGTCCCTAGTCAGGAGCAAATCAACCTTGAAAGAGGCCAACTAGAGGAGATGGAGTATGGTGAGGAAACCACATCACCCAAAACAACACTACCAGAGGAAAACACTGACAGCAGGGGATATCAGAAAGGAGACAGGATTCCCAATATTCAAACTATCACAGCTGGTGCTAGTGGTCCTGAAATAAAACATTTTCCTGTAGGTAAAATGGTGCCAGCTTACCTGCAAGGAGAAAATACAGAAGTGACAACGGTGGCATTCAGCCAAACCCAGGGAGGGGCTACAGGGACAATGGTGCCTGCTCACCCCCATGGAGGGGCTACAGGGACAATGGTGCCTGCTTACCCCCAAGGAGGTACAACAATGATGCAAGGTATGTGTATGAAAGAGTTCACTAATATCTATAATACTTATTTACATCACACCTTTATTGTATGTTTATTGTGTAATAGGAGAAAGAGAAACGCAAGGCCAGACCGGGATTTGAACCTGGACCCTATAAACTCTAGACAGGCGCTCTACCAGTTGAGCCACCTGATCACTGACTATCAACCCAGTCCAGTACTATCACATTCCTCCTTCCTTTTTTAAGTCATTTCCCCAGAAGATGTTCATATTAACAACCCAGATTGGGTGTCTCCCCAAGCAAACACCTAATGCTTGAAACAAGGATTGGCAAGCTTTCCAATTTCATCACAGGAGAAAGAGAAATGTACTGCCACAAGGTGGCACACACTGTAGTACAGTAGGACTGACCCTATAGACACTTATAATATAATGTTCAACCCAGGTTCTTTGACTCACCGCCAAGGGTTCTCCTACCTTGAACAGGAAGGGTCAACGGCACCAGTAGGATGAGGAATAGTGATAAAGATAGTATAGTGCCGTCGCTGGGGCTCAAACCCGCGACCCTTGGCACTCCATCCCAAAGCTCTACCTCTGAGCTAAAGGGAAATTCCCTACAGCTGACCCTTGTAAGGCAAACTAATCAATGCACATCTTTTACACACACTAAGCCTATATTCCATGGGTGCAGAGAGCGTAAGGTAGTGTAAACCCTGGAGTATAAAGGATGTGTTCCGCTACACATGGTTGTCACCTTTTTAGGCCACGTTGTTTATGAGGGGAATAGCTATAGTGGCTCTCATGTTCGTCCCCTCATGTTCTGTCATGCTCCATGGTGGCACACATTTTGATTCTTAGTTATTGCTCAAGTAACTTCATTTCTGAACAGACTTTGAATGAAACTGACCCACTTTCAAAGCCACAAATCCTTTATGAAAAGTTCTTTTTTACACAACCAATACAATTTTCTATGTGATGTTTCGATGACTAGTACGATATGTACACTGTCACCTTTATCAGACAAATGACCAGTGAAGGGTATGCACACAAAGGTGTAAAATGTGTACGAGTTGTCTACAAAATTGATGTCACTTCGGCTACGCTGTAAGCGTATGTACAATAGTTGTTATATATGTATACCTATAACTCCAAAGTTTTGGACAAAGAGAGCAATCTGGTTAAGCAGCAGATAAAGGAAGCCATCTGGATACGCCGCAGTGGGCCAGTTCTAAATCGAGACGATGGGGCTCAAAGACTCTCGCACATCTATGACCAAGTATTAAACAAAGCCTGAATCATTTCGGTACATATATAACAACTATTTTACATTTATGCTTACAGCGTAGCCGAAACGACATCAATTTTGTAGACAACTCATACACATTTTACACCTTTGTGTGCATAAACTTCACTGGTCATTTGTCTGATGAAGGTGACAGTGTACATATCGTACTAGTCATCGAAACGTCACATAGAAAATCTTATTGGTTGTGTAAAAAAGAACTTTTCATAATCCATACTTACCAACCTGAAGAAAATGTTTAGAAATAACCACAAGTCCTTTGTTTTCCATTCAGTACCAAACTGTCATGAGTTTTAATTTTCACTCTAATTGATAATTGTTTTTGTTGTCCTTTAGTACAAGAGCAGAACATACGCAACGTGAACTTTTCACTTAGCGGAGCAGAAACCAATGTGTTTGGAGATCACAACACTATCACTATCAACAAAACGGGTGAGTACCAGACTGTAACTCAGTGTGGATATATGTATCTAGGTGTGTGTGTGTAATATCTATTATACTGTAGTTTTTTTTGTCTGACTGCATTTTAGAGGATGATCCTTAAAATCAGTAATTTGTTGTAATTGTTTCTAGAAATAATAGTACTGAAAGATATTGATTTACTGTGATGGCATAGTTCTGCCATCGACTTTTGACTTGCGAGTTACTTGTCGACATAATTTTTAAAAGATGTCGACATAATTTATGAATATGTTGGAATAACGTTTGAATTATGTCGACATATTTTTACATTTTCTGAGATAATTTTGCCGAGATAATTATCATGTAAGTAGGTGACTCGACTTTTTATCGTGTAAATGCTCAGATGTGACATCGCATCGCCACTTATTTATGCAAAACAAAACGTGTAGTTAACCAGTCATTTACCTATAAATTATCACATGGTGTACTATAAGCTTATAATAAGATATATTACAACGATTTAGCCTTAATTTTGGTTTCGTATATCAGCAATATAAGTCACGTGACAATTAGAGAGTGAATTGTTAGCTGCTCGTTTGCTTTGCATACATAAATGGCAACTCGTTGTCACATCTGAGCATTAACATGAGCAAAAGGATCTCAAAAAATGTAAAAATATGTCGACATAATTTAAATGCTATTGCAACATATTCATAGATTATGTCGACATCTTTTGAAAATTATGTGGACGTAGGTAACTCGCAAGTCGAAAGTCGATGGCAGAAATATGCCACCATAATTTAGAGATGCTTTTCATTCCAATTTCATTCAAAATTAGAATTTCATGAAAAAAAGCTGAGTCACAATAAAAATTTGGTATGGTGGTTTATTTAGGATGGCGTCAGTATGAAACATAATAGTAGTTTCCTTTGAAATTTGTAGATGATGAAGCTAAAGCCATCATGACAGACATGACAGCCTTGATGACAGACGTCAAGGAAGTGTTGTCTGAATTCAAACAGACTAGGGACAGACAGAATGTGGACCAGAGGATGCCACAGAAAAAGTCACAAAAGACATCAGGAACTCAGACCAGTGGTAAGGATATATCTCCTGGATTCCACCGATAGTTCCACCGATAGTTCCACTTGTCTTATGGACCCCTGTATTTGTGTTTAATTCATAAATATTTCAAGAAACATAAATTTAATACAGCTGTACTTTACCGACTTGTTTATGAAAGCCACATGCAGTCTGCTTTAGGTTAAATACAATTTTTTTTGTAGCTACTAACAAGTATGTTAAAAACTATTATATTTTCATATCAGTTACAGCTGCAGATATCATACACATATTTTGCCAGTCGTAAATAGAGTTGTTTTTCAAATACAGATTGTGTTAGATATACATTTTGTATGGTAGACTGAGTGAGAATTTTACTTACAAAATCACATATAACAATATTGATCAATTGCCAAAAAGCATGTGTAGTTGAATAGACTTAAGATTTGCAGTTGTTTCAATAAATCTATGAGGTGCTTGGATACAATATAAAGCAGATTTGGGATGCATTTTGTAAGTCTCAGGTCTTTATATTCCTTTTTGCATATGATGTTTTAGTTAATTTATTACCAATAAATGTTTTTTAAAAACTAGCTAGTGATTTGTTAAAGAACTAAACTCCTGTTTCTGTGAATATCAGCTGTCACCAAAAGTAAGGAGAACAATCCAAGGCATGATCAATCTGGAGAAGAAGAAAAAGAAAAAGAGGTATCAGCAAGACGCAAGTACTCAGAAGGCAAGTATGATGAAAATAATAACTGTTTTGTCTGATCTGCTTTTGATATAAACAACAACCATATAGCCACACTCCCACAAATATATCAAACAAAACCGTTTATCTTTTATTTTTCTATGTCAAGCAAACCTTGCACATTCCTGATCAAAGTCTTGTTACAGGGGTAGTGGTGGGGGGGGGGGGGGGT
>NW_018403356.1:410357-416523 GCF_002113885.1 Mizuhopecten yessoensis | reverse complement strand
AGGGGGTATGTTACAGGGGTAGGGGGTATGTTACAGGGGTAGGGGTATGTTACAGGGGTAGGGGTATGTTACAAGGGTAGGGGGTATGCTACAGGGGTAGGGGGTATGTTACAGGGGTAGGGGGGAGGGGGTACTTATATTTTAGAGAGACATGTTCTTGTTTGCATGGCCAGTAATAAAATTCATACATTGTAATCTTTTACTTTTCATAATCTAATCTTGATTGATTTGACTTGGTTTAAATCAAGTTGGATTGTACTGTATTCATCTCTGAAATTTAAGTACACCTTGTCATATTTATTTTTAAATCATAAGGAAATTTACTTTGATACATTTATTACTTGTTGTAAGAGATTGATATTGCTATGTGAAGAAACTCATATGGGCATTCAGATATTGTCTTTTTTTTATTGTTAATTGATATTTAGCTTTGTTCAACAGCTAAAACATATGCACGTTACTATTGGTTGTTTAATAGTTTGAGTACCCAGACTTTATTTCAGTGGTATTGTTATTCTTTCAGATGCAGCAGAAGCTACCATTGCCAAGTTTATAGATGACTCTGAGGAAGTCCTTGTGGAGAGGAGGGAGGGCATTAAGGCAGTGCTTCAGCGTCTAAAAGATTACAACATGGCCGTTATTACTGGGGTAACAGGGGAAGGGAAGACAACTTTAGCAGCACACATATTGAAAGCCCTTAGGGATGGTAAGCTTGATTCAGCAATTGAAGCAAAAACACCACTTCAGATGTTAATTCCTGAAGATTGGACAGCAGTGGTAGGTGCTAAAGAAGGTGGTGCTAAAGAAGTGGTTTTTGTAGATGACTTATTTGGAACATCTAATTACCAAGTAGATCTACTTAACAGATGGAAGCCATTTTTCAGTAAAATAAACCAGTGCTTAGAAAAGAAAAAGGTCATGTTGCTTTTAACCTCCCGCACCCACATTCTAACAGATGCCAGACGCGATGCAGGTGTCACAGATGACAACATAGATCATATTCTATCAGGAAAGAAAGTTGTTGATATCACATACAAATACCAGCTCACACCTGAAGAACAACAAAATATGTTAGGGAATTACTCTATCCTGTACAAAAGAGAGAATGACTTCAAGTACAGTATACCCTCTCAAACACAAAACAGGTCTATTGGGTTTCCACAAGTATGCAGTCTATTCTTTAACGATCCCCAATTATATGAAAAGGGTCAGAAGTTTTTTGAGAATCCAGATATACTACTTGAAAAGGAGATAAAGAAAATGAGTGAATGTGAGCCAAATAAATACTTTGCCCTGGTTTATTGCTTTTTACAGCAAAACCAAAGAGTTGACAGCAGAGACCTGAATCCACTTACTATGCCTAAGGACGAGGGGAAAATGTTGAAGGTCTATGCAGATGTATGCGGTGTGGATAGTAATAATCCTACAGCTGTACTAAAAAAGGCTTTGTTTTCCTTGACAAGGACCTATCTCAGCAAATATGACACAGTTTACACATTCAGTCATGAATCAGTTGCAGAAAATGTTTGTCTGGTGTTTGGTTCAGAAAATCCACAGATTACACTACAGAAATGCAGCAACCGTGTTATTCTGGAGCTTTTGAATTTGTCCCAGGCTGATCGACCAACCCTTCCACACATGCGTGTACCAGAAACCTGCTTTGACGTATTGTCAAAGAGGATTTACAAAATGCTCACAAAAGGTCACATGATAAGTTGGGAAAGGCTCACATTAGAATCCTTTCCTAGATTCCAAAACAAAAAGTTTGCAGACCATTTCTTTGAGTATCTGTCAAAGCGCAAGCTGATAAAAGAAATAATCACTGTTCATGATAATGGTCAGAGTAGTCTACTTTCAGCTTGTGCAAACAATGTGGCTTTTTTGTCAGCACTATACCGGTCAAAAGTTGACCTTGATATGATCAGTCAACTCGGGGCTCTCCGTTTTACCGCCTGTATACAAAAAGCATTGCTCCGGGCCATTGAGTGCAAGAACACTCAGTCTATTGAACTGTTACTAAACCAAGGAGCAGTTTTCGACACTTCCTGTCTTGAATCTGCACTCAGGTTCCAAAATGATCAAAACATCATGAAAACAGTCTTGTTTGGAAATATCTGGACATCATCTGAACTTGAAGAATCAAGGATTATTAGAGACCCTACGATATTACAAAAAAACAGGTGCGATGTTTCACACTTGAAACAGAGATTGTGTAATATACCACCTCTCCATACAGAAAGACAACAAGAACAATCAAAACAAACGAGAAATGATGCGAAACATGGGAAATGTTTCCAACCTATGTTTTCAGAGCTTCTAGCTACAGCACCAAAGAGTGAAAATAGAGAGTCGATTCTCAAAGCGATTCTTGATTCGAAGGGAAAGAAGTTGAGTGATGTAATCTGTATCAGAAGAACGCTTGGAAGTCTTGATGCTGCTTTGATCCAATATGCATTACATCGATGTGATGCTGATACAGTTCGATTCCTGGTATTGTCTACCAAACTCACAGATGACCAGCTTGATACCATGCTGTCACAGCAAGTTCACCTTGGAAACCTGACTAATATAGAAATTTTATGCAAAGCAGGGGGTAGGTTTAGCCATGACGATTTTATCCAAAGATCAGGGTCTTGTGGCTATGTTGTGTCTGAAACTGTCAGCATTATGGCAACTTTCGGACAGTTTTCGGCGGACACTCTCTCCGCCGCTTTGAAATCGGCACTGTGTTCAGGGTCGAAAAATACTATTAGCGCCCTGCGAGACAAAGGAGCAAAATATGATTTAGATGATGACACAATTCACAAGGTTGTGTGCAGAAGGGACACGGATGTCATTCAAACTATCTACAAGTATATCGACAAGGTCCATGTTACTATTGCTCTCAATGCAGCTGTTCGCTCTGGACTGCCAATACTAGCACAGAACTTGTTTTCACGAGGAGGGAAATTCAGCGAAGGTGCTTTGATTGCGGCTGTTTGTAGAACATCTGAAGTTCTCGAAATGGTTAAGATAGTGACAAATTTAGGAAAATGGTCCTGTGATGATTTTACAAGAGCTCTTTCTAAAGCTGTTCAAATATGCAGATCAGATGTAGTCAGCTTTCTGCATGAAAAAGGAGGACAATTCAGTAACGTGAGCTTACTGAATGTCCTCAAATGGAATGTAGAGCATCGTGTACAGGCAGCCTCGATCCGATACATGTTAAATGCCAGAAAGTGGTCAGAACATCAGATATGTACCGCATTAGAAGCAGGTGTAAAGAAGCTGTTTGTCCCCGGGGGTAGTGGAAAGAATAACTGGCCTGCGTTTGTGGAACTGATGTTGTATAAGGTGAAACACATTCCAGTTGAACTAAAAGACGTTGAGAAAAAAAAAATCGACATCATTAACATCATCAAAGTACTAGAGAATCAGCAGCGTTCAAACCACGATGTTTTGATAGCTATTCTGAACAGAAGTGTGCAACACGGCCGTGTGGACGTGGCTGCTCATCTCATTGAGACTGGCAAAGTATGCGGTGACGACTGCTTGGTTGATTCCGTATGTAGTGAAGGTGTCCAGGGCAGTGATAAGCTGAAGCTGGTCCGACTGGTCCGAACATCTCGTAATTGGTCAGAAATCGTACAGACACAAGCTCTTGACAAAGCACTTCAGTGTGGATACAAAGACATTGTCATGTTTCTGCATGAGAATGGTGCCAAATTTGGTGAGGAGAGTATTTTGCATGCTATACCAGTAAGCTCTCAGATTAATAAATCTTTCCCTTTGGTAGAGTATGTTCTGCGATCCCTGGACGACTGCAGACCATCACATTCGTCATTGTCAGCTGCACTGGTGAAAACCATAGACTGTGGCTATTACCAACTTATGGTTGATCTACACGGATTGGGAGCAAAGTTTCCAGACGGAAGTCTGCGGCAAATAGTCTGTAAAAGGTGGAAACCTGTAGAAAGAGTGAAGGCAGTAGAATACGTGTGTAAATCTCGACAGTGGCCTTCAGAAGAGAGGAAGGAAGCACTGTTTGAAGCAGTCAAGTTTGGTGATTTACAAATGACTAAATGCATTATCGCTATCGGTGCTCGGTTCTTTGATAAATGTTTGACAGAGACAATGGAAAGGAAGATGAAGCCTACACATCGTCTTTGTATGATCAAACTTATCATTTCTGGGCAGTGCATATCTAAAGAGGAGATAAACAGAGCCCGGATCAAGGCAGCTACACGATCAGAAGTAAAGGTTAACGCTTTTCTCCAACAGCTCAACACAGCATAACTTTGCATTGAAGAACAATTAAAAGAAAAACAGCAATAACGATTAAATATCATCTTCTTAGATATCTCCAACTAAATCTTTACACAACAAGGTCAGATGTCTTCCCTTTCAGAATTCCTGTTGTGTAAACGATGTCTTACAAACGTCTATACAAACCACTGTTTATCACAGTAGCATTGCTCCTGGTGTCCAGCCTTAGTGTGTCGTGACGTGAACATTAACGCTGGAGGTACGAAAACGTGAGAATTGTGTTTATCATTGTTTAATGCTATCGATGAACGCATGCATGTTCAATGAAGTATAAAGTTCTTGAAAGAATAAAAGAATTAATAAAGGAATAAGGAGATGGTTAAATGGTGGTTAAATTGATGAAATATTTTTTTACAATATCTTAAAATACGATTTATAAGTACCTAATAATCAGGGATATACCCGTCCCTACATTGATCATGGAAGTTCATTTGTTTTACACGTGTACCGGTGTACAGATATACCCATTTGAATGATGTATGTTTGACCTTTGTAAATACCCTTGTTTATTAATCAAAAAGCATTAAGTTTATGTTTTGTGTGATGATTAAGTTAATCTTTAGAATTCCATAGCATTTTACTCCTGTTTTGAATATCAAATTCTTGATAAAATGCTTGAACAAGACTGATAACTATCTTTTGGTAATTTTGTTTCAAAGTGGTTTTGAAATAAATATTTCAATCATATAACCTTTAACGCAGAAAATCTATATAACCAATAGGTCACTGCTGTAAGTTTACTTTCATTTTGTAATATTTCATGAATTGTAGTCATGCACCTACGCTTACATTTTCGACCCCGCTATCTATGTTGTTTTTACAAACATATTATCCATTTTCTAATCACCACACTCGAATTGTGCCCCTTTGCATATTTTTTTAATCCGGGGTCTTTATGGAAATTACGTTTTTTTCTGTTTTTGGTTTATGTATATATTTTGCCCGAGGAATTACTTTGGATCGATATATACTACTGTAGTTGGACATCTGTTGAATTCAATTCCTGTGGGTTACATGTCTGGTATATATACCACTGTAGTTGGACATCTGTAGAATTCAATTCCTGTGGTTTACATTTATGGTATATATACTACTGTAGTTGTACATCTGTTGAATTCAATTCCTGTGGGTTACATATCTGGTATATATACCACTGTAGTTGGACATTTGTAGAATTCAATTCCTGTGGCTTATATGTCTGGTATATATACTACAGTAGTTGGACATCTGTAGAATTCAATTCCTGTGGTTTACATGTCTGGTGTATATACCACTGTAGTTGGACATCTGTAGAATTCAATTCCTGTGGTTTATATGTCTGGTATATATACTACAGTAGTTGGACATCTGTAGAATTCAATTCCTGTGGTTTACATGTCTGGTATATATACTACTGTAGTTGGACATCTGTTGAATTCAATTCCTGTGGCTTACATGTCTGGTATATATACTACTGTAGTTGGACATCTGTTGAATTCAATCCCTGGTATAGTATACTGCTGTAACAGTACCTTTGAAGCATTCCATCTATTTGCTAGTTTATTTCGGTGATAGGGCACTAATATGAAACATTCAAAACACTGTGTGTTTTATAGTTCTAGTATATGTGCTTCTGTGCAGAACAATATTCGACCTTTCGTATTGTTTTCTACTGTAAAAGTGAAAAGCAATATTCAATCTATTGTAATGCTTACTATTGTAATAGTGGAGACAATAATTAATATATTGTATTGTTTACTACTCTAACAGAGGAGACAATATTTAATATATTGTATTGTTTGCTACTCTAACAGTGGAGACAATATTTAATATATTGTATTGTTTACTACTCTAACAGTGCAGACAATATTTAATATATTGT
>NW_018403356.1:361382-406689 GCF_002113885.1 Mizuhopecten yessoensis | reverse complement strand
AGACAATATTTAATATATTGTGTTGTTTACTACTCTAACTGTGCATAAAATATTCAAACTTTGTTATTGTTTAATACTGTTACAGTAAATATATTTGTAATATATTGTATTTTGAATTTGCGTTGTGACTGTGTTTTTAACTGCTGTTCATGTAACAAGTTATTTTAGAATGTGTTACATGATTTAGGTTATGTGTTTATGTACAAACAGATTAATTATCCTTCGTTAAGATACAAAATGTCGTCATGTCAGAATAGACAATATAATGAATATGATGAGAGAGGCAATTGTCACGCCAGAAATTATTTCCCTGTAGACTTGACGTCATCAGAACGTTTTAAATATTGAAAATGATATATGAAGTTGAACAGTGTATAGGTTCCAATTTCTCCATTGTAATTTTTAAATGGGCCAATTAAACACTATGTTGTATTTGGCAAGTTGCATGACATCCAACTACATGTTATCCAATCGAAGTTGGGGACTATCAATTTCGACAAAATTAAATTGAAAATACTTCAAACATACTGATCAACACGTTTTGTTTTCCTTCAGAAATGGTGCTTTCCGAACCTTATAACAAGTGTTGACGTCCAGCTTATTGATTACATTAAGCATTTGGACATGTTTAGTCTAGTAAGCGTTTCAGTAAACGATTTATGTAGTACTTAGTTATACCGGAGATCGATATATATAAGCTGTTCAATTTTTTTATCGAAATCTAATTTCAATCATGTGTTTATGTTATATGGTAATTATAAAAAAATCAATGAAATATTATTTATATTAACCGTTAAGTTAAGCGTTGTTATTACACTAAGCGTTGTTATTACACTAAGCGTTATTACACTAAGCATTGTTATTACACTAAGCGTTGTTATTACACTAAGCGTTGTTATTACACTAAGCGCTGTTATTACACTAAGCGTTGTTATTACACTAAGCGCTGTTATTACACTAAGCGCTGTTATTACACTAAGCGTTGTTATTACACTAAGCGCTGTTATTACACTAAGCGTTGTTATTACACTAAGCGCTGTTATTACACTAAGCGTTGTTATTACACTAAGCATTGTTATTACACTTAGCGTTGTTATTACACTAAGCGCTGTTATTACACTAAGCGTTGTTATTACACTAAGCGCTGTTATTAAACAAAGCGCTGTTATTACAATAAGCGTTGTTATTACACTAAGCGCTGTTATTACACTAAGCGTTATTATTACACTAAGCGCTGTTATTACACTAAGCGTTGTTATTACACTAAGCGTTGTTATTACACTAAGCGTTGCAGACGTTAGTAGATGAAAAGGCTTAATATATTAATACTTACATGTATTGTTGTTACTTGTAAGCTTTTCAACATAGAGTCTATGTGAAAGAAATTGCACTTTCATCTGGATAATAAAGATTTTGTAGTTTTGACGATATGTACATTGAGTGTGAGGGTGTTTGTGTGTGTAATTTAATCTGATATCATTAGTTTTGCCATTATTTAGATACTTTAATTATTAATAATTCTTAAAAAATAACACGTAAGATAAATTTAATTTTCATTGGAAATAAATTGATCAATTTCTAAATAGTATTATAGAATTATTAGATAACCTTTACCCAATTCTCTATGAGAAACGAAGAAAACGTAAGGGCGGTCAGATAATTTTTGAATGACACTCAAAAAGTGGCCCTAAACGCTTATATCGTTCACATAGTCCACGTTTCTTTTGTTTTATAAAGAGATGAATTTCAGTTTTGTATTTATATTGCTTTGAATAGTGGGAACTTAAGATTACTAAGTTTATCTGAATACGTAAATAATTTATTTTATTTAAAAGTTGGGCTGTGACTAAGGTAGGAAAATGGGAATGAAAATTTACACGCATTAGCTGTACATATTAAGTAAAGGTTGTTATTAAAAGTAAAGTTCCAGAGATCGTTTTGTAAAATAAACTAATAAAAAAGTTGAAAACGAATGACCACGTAGCTTAAAATGTATGTAAAATCTCGAGTTTATTTTTAAGATCGTTTTTGAAAGCGTTTTGTCATACAAGGTATTTTTAGGGTTCGAAGGGTTATGAAAAAAAATTGTATTTTTTTAATGTTTTGGAATGCATATTAATGGTATTTCATTTTTCAATGATAACGTACACAATATTAAAACATATTCCCAAACAATAACTACATGTATATTATGATATGTACAAAAAATGTTGTTTTTGCTCATGTATGCCTGATATATTTTTAAAAAGCCTAAGAATGATATCTTATAAAAGCAAAATATATTTAGAGCCATCTTTGTCAAAAATACACTTGAGGTGTAACATACTTTTAATATACATAAGATATTGTTATTTTTGCTAATAAACCTTCACGTTTGATAAGTCGCATTGTATCTTTTGTTATTGCACGTGAAATCGACATTACATGCAGCTGAAACACAGTTCAAATCATTGATTACGATCTTTAGTTACTTCACTTTGGGTAAATCGAAGGGACGCAACAAGTAACTCTTCTGTGACTTGATGCAGTGGTCTGTATGTATTACTAGTGCTACACTACTGACAAGTACAACGTGTCTTCGTTCTGTAGATACGTCACAGCTTGCTGGTGTTGACTTGACGCCGACCTACAATGACAGTACAATATATCGGTGATCTGTAGATACGTCACAGCTTGCTGGTATTGACTTGACACCGACCTACAATGACAGTAAAATGTATCGGTGATCTGTAGATACGTCACAGCTTGCTGGTGTTGACTGGGCTTCGAACTACAATGACAGTACAATGGTTCGGTGATCTGAACTGGACACCATTCTAGAATGAAACCACAATTGATGGGTAGTCTGAACACGACTCCAACTGGACACCATTCTACAATAACGTATTAAAGTAGGGTAGTCTAGCAATAATTCGACTTCTCTGAAGGTATATTTAAGTACGAATAAACCTTCATTGTGGATTATTGTTTCATTCCATGTAGAGATGGTTATTTCTTCAGTAAAACAATCGATTTTCTGAAATTTAACTATCTGTAAACTAAATGGTTATTTTCTAGTATCAGAGAAAAAAATATTTCTATCTGTAAATACTGTGATAATCTAAAGGATACGTTTTGGTATGTTTCTACAAAGAAAAGGAAATTTTGGTTTCCGGAATTTAGAAGTAAATGCATTAAAACTGAGGGCAGCAATGGTCTTTTGGTATCTGAAAGTGGGATATATGGATCAGTTAAGTATCGTCTTGCCTTTTTTATTAACACAGGTATAAAATAATCTCAACAAGAATGCATTTGTTTTATTTGAATATATTTATATAACCCATTGCTCGTAAAATATAATATGGCATCATGGCAGTGAAACAGATCCCTTTATATATTCTCGATGTCAAGGTAGGCAGGATGAGATGTATGACACAGCACCAAGACGGCTCATGGAATTCACTGTAACATACTGTACCTATTACCACATTTCATAGGTGCAATCACGTGCGTGTGTGTCTTGTGTTCATCTATGAAGACCTCTTACCAAGGACGTTCTTGATGTTAGTGTATGATTTAATATCACATGAAAAAAAACCGTTCATAATTAACAACAAAACTGTTGGGGTTAGGTATTTGTTTTCTTTAAAATACATGCATACTAATTAAACATTTCAGATAAATTCACGACAAAGATGACTTTATAGACATTTCTAAAAATATGCTTTGGTATCAAATTTAAACCTTTGCTCTTCCGTGTTTTTGCCTGTAAGTATTGTCAAGTGGGTTCATGGGTTCAGTTATAAAAAAAAGGGGAAAAAACAACAACTAGGAATCCAATACATGGGATGTCAGTTGTAGAGTGCAGATAGCGGCTTACCTGAAGATTTACAAACATTTTCCTACAAGCCAAGCTCCTAAGTAGCTTACAAATTGAAGAGCCATGGACGAGCGATACCGTGAACTATTCACCTGGGGTGTCTCGGTGAGAGAATTCTATTTTGGAATTACTTTATAAAAATGTCCTCTTCCACTGTCACCTTCCGTAATACTTCGTTTATAGGCATGTCGTAATCAGATATAGATCCTGTGTCAATGCCAAGCAGCTACAGGGTTTTAACTACACGTGTGCATGGTCTATTAGTGAACATCCTTTTTGATGTGTTACAGGAATGTGCATTTAAGTCAATTCATTTTAAATACATATATAGAAAAAACAAGAGAGCAGTGGATACCAAGGGCATGGCTTTCTAGGTAAGCCACTGATTCAAATGTTAGACACGGCAATCAGTACGCCACTCGGTAACCTTAAGGAAGTAAATTAGGACTCAACTACCACATCTTCAATACCCAAGGTCAAAAACCAAGGTCAAAGTAGAAACAAAAACTACAGAAATGGAGGAGAAATCAAGAACATTGTGAACCGCACATTATCGTGTCTCCTGACAACACATGTCGTACTCAATAGATGTGTCCTGTCACCACATGTGGTACCTGTTATGATGTCTCATTTCACCATATGTGGTACCCGTTATGCTGCATCCTGCCACCACATGTGGTACCCGTTATGCTGTATCCTGTCACCACATGTGGTACCCGTTATAATGTATCCTGTCACCACATGTAGTACCTGTTATGCTTTATCCTGTCACCACATGTGGTACCCGTTATGCTGCATCCTGCCACCACATGCAGTACCCGTTATGCTGTATCCTGTCACCACATGTAGTACCCGTTATGCTGTATCCTGTCACTACATGTAGTACCCGTTATGCTGTATCCTGTCACCACATGTGGTACCCGTTATGCTTTATTCTGTCACCACATGTCGTACCCGTTATGATGTGTCCTGTCACCACATGTGGTACCCGTTATAATGTATCCTGTCACCACAATTAGTACATGTTATGCTTTATCCTGTCACCACATGTCGTACCCGTTATGCTGTATCCTGTCACCACATGTGGTACCCGTTATGCTGTATCCTGTCACCACATGTGGTACCCGTTATGCTGTATCCTGTCACCACATCTGGTACCCGTTATGATGTTTACTGTCACCACATGTAGTACCCGTTATGATGTTTACTGTCACCACATGTAGTATTTGTCATGGTGTCTCCTGTCACCACATGTAGTACCCGTTATGCTGTGTACTTTCTTAAGCGTCGCTTAAAGTCTGTCCGATACAAAAACTTGCTAAGTAGTTTAGTTGGCAACAGGATGTAGTAGAGAGATATCGTTAAACACGTGCAATGTCAGCACGTGTCTGAACGCACGCACCCGCCGCCATAAGGATGCGCATTTTAAACAGCAATAGGTTACACCGGATAATCCTGTTTTGTACACCTTTATTTGTTTTTATTGGTTACCTTGTCACGATCCGAAATTGGTTAAACGGTATGAAATTAAACGACAATAAATATGTTGATATGAAAAACCAATCATTTCCTCAGTAAGCGTTTATCGTAGGCTGGAATCAGAACAGTCTCGCTTCACCGGCTGGCGTAAATCATTAAGAACGCTCAATTTCACCGCCATATTTGTGGATCGAGGTAAAGATGAAAATCGATAGGAAATTCAGGTATACTGAACAGTATTACAACCAACAGCATACTTCCCAGCTAAAGAGCACGTGACAAGGTACACGAGACGGGAATGAAGCACGCCCTTATATATTATAGATGTGTGGAGCTGTGAACAGGTAATTTTGAATCTCCAACAGAATACGTGAAAGACGACGTCCAACTCAGCAGTTCAACCAGGTCATGATGACGCTGGTGTAAATGGGTGTTGGTTCCAACACCACGACGGTCGTACCGGGGGTAACGCCAGCTGACCTGGGGGTAGTGCACCCGTGTAACTACTCATACCTATGCACGGAGGAGTCGTCGTTCCTTGGAGCTGATCTCCTCCAATTTGCCCCGTGTCCACCTCCCTGGAAGAAAGATTTGTTGTGGGAAGTAGCTAAACAGAAGGGGTTAGCAGATGATGAGACAGAACAGATAGCCTCGAGGTGTGTTATTCCCCTGCCACAGGCACCCGGCCAGTGCGGGTCGTCGTGCATCGCCATCTCTGTTATAAGCGGATGTATACTACTGACGATATGCTTCGCTATTTTGTGCTGGTGCAGGTAAATATTTCACGGTTCGTTTACTTAACATGAACTACGACATAGCTAGTGAAAGCACTTAACACTGAGTTCATTTTATGAAGTTAAAATAGTGTTTTCTGAACCACTGCATACCTTCAACAAGTATCAATGTATACCATCTCGTTAGTTAACAACGGGTACTTCAACCACAAAAACCAGTGCATTGTCTCAGTATAGTTCAACACGACACAATGTACATTATCTCGGTATAGTTCACCACGACACAATGTACATTATCTCGGTATAGTACACCACGACGCAATGTACATTATCTCGGCATAGTACACCATCACACAATGTACACTACCTCGGTATAGTACACCACCACACAATGTACATTATCTAGGTAAAGTACACCCCGACACAATGTACATTAGCTCGGTATAGTACACCACCACACAATGTACATTATTTCAGTATAGTTCAACACGTCACAATGTACATTAACTCGGTATAGTACACCACGTCACAATGTACATTATCTAGGTAAAGTACACCACGACACATTGTACATTATCTCGGTATATAACACCACGACACAATGTACATTATCTCGGTATAGTACACCATCACACAATGTACATTATCTCAGTATAGTTCAACACGACACAATGTACATTATCTCGGTATATAACACCACGACACAATGTACATTATCTCGGTAAAGTACACCACCACACAATGTACATTATCTAGGTAAAGTACACCACGACACAATGTACATTATCTCGGTATAGTACACCATCACACAATGTACATTATCTCGGTATAGAACACCACGACACAATGTACATTATCTCGGTATAGTACACCACCACACAATGTACATTATCTCGGTATAGTACACCATCACACAATGTACATTATCTCGGTATAGTTCAACACGACACAATGTACATTATCTCGGTATAGTACACCACGACACAATGTACATTATCTCTGTATAGTACACCACGACACAATGTACATTATTATCGGAATAGTACACCACCACACAATGTACATTATCTCTTTATAGTACACGACACAATGTACAGTATCTCTGTATAGTACACCACGACACAATGTACATTATTATCGGTATAGTACACCCCCACACAATGTACATTATCTCGGTATAGTTCACCATCACACAATGTACATTATCTCGGTATAGTACGCCGCGACACAATGTACATTATCTCGGTATAGAACACAACGACACAATATACCTTATCTCGGTATGTTACACCATCACACAATGTACATTATCTCCGTATAGTACCCCATCACCCAATGTACATTATCTCGTTATAGAACACCACCACACAATGTACATTATCTCGGTATAGTCCACCATCACACAATGTACATTATCTCGGTATAGTACACCACGACACAATGTACATTATCTCGGTATAGTACATGATGACACAATAGATTTTTTTGATTATGAAATTAATGTCAATAAATTTTATCACAGCTGCACATCATTAAGTACCGATAATCTTATTTATCCTTCCATTAAAATAAACACTTATTGTAATAACAAAAATCTCACGGGAACACCATTTTATCGATAACTCATTAATACAAACAGTGCGGTGGTTAATAGACCTCATTCAACAAGAATAAACGAAATCCAAACAATGATGGGCGTTATACATATGTACAGTTCTGGTTGTATGACGCATTAGCTATTACTCTTGAAAAGTGTTGAAAAAAATAGATAAAAGTTAATATTCTATCTATATAATCAGTCACTAGTCTTCCTGTGAATGACACATCAGCAGTACAAACAAGATATACTGGTATTTCTGGTGTATATAATGCCGCGTCCTTTTGTTTGTTCTTTACCATGTTGGTTTTCTATATTATTTGAATGTCGTCAGCTGTCACACTTTTTTATTTTATGTATTGTTCTATGGTCTACTATAGGCCTATGCCAAGCATGCATCCACTGCTATATATTTTTACTAGAAATTCCATAGTCGTTTTCTGTCTCGGGAACTCGCATTAATCTGAAGTCCGATGTACTCCACTTATCGTTACTAAAACAATTTCTTTTTCACACGCCCCTGTGATGCTTCAGTAATGCTGTTTGTAGAGACGACGTTTGTTGATTTTTAATAAAATATAAATGTAAAAATAGAATACACACTATCGATTATTATTGTCTGATATGCACGTCGTCAGAGTAATGCAATCTGTTTGCTAGCACTTTTTAAATACGTCATAACTGGAGAGAAATTGAAGCGTCAAATCTTGTCGAACAAAGTGTTTCCACAGCTTAAGTAACGGGAAAATTACTTACCAAAGTTTTGACTTTCGCCGCTCCAGAAGTTACATCGTCTCCGTTACCTAAAACCGAGTACTCGCGGCTTTGAGCTGCTTATCCTGTCTTAACATCTGCGCCCAGTTTTGTCCTTAAATGTTCTTGTGGTACTAAATCCGTTAGCTCAAGTACGGGTCTCGGAGTTGGCATTTACTTTTAAATACTGGGTCTTTTGAAGACATCACAGATGCAGCTAATGTAACGTACATATTTTAACTGTAGTTCAGTTTTAGCTCCTATAGCGCTTTAAATATTGCGCTAAATTGTGAATGCGCCAATTGAAATTCTTGTACATGTATATTGTCTATTGCATATTTCCGAAATGCGCCTATCTATTCGATAATGCGCTTGAGTGCCCTAAAAGAAGTACGTTTACATTACCGTTTACATATCGGACTACTACTGTTGGATGGGGAAGCAATTTAAGGATAAGGCTTCATTAGAGAACAATATTGTTTGAACTTGAGTCCAACCATATTGCTTTAATTTAAAAATGATGAGGTGTTTAAATCAAAGAACTGCCAGCTGATATATCCAAATACTTCATTGTCAAAGTCTACAGGATTCACCGTCACTGGAGAACAGCCTAGACCTGTTTGTACACCAAACAATCACAAATCAGCCTAGACCTGTTTGTACACCAATCACAAAACAGCCTAGACCTGTTTGTACACCAAACAATCACAAAACGGCCTAGACCTGTTTGTACAACAAACAATCACAAAACAGCCTACACCTGTTTGTACGCCAACCAACCACAAAACAGCCTAGCCCTGTTTGTACGCCAACCAACCACAAAACAGCCTAGAACTGTGTGTACACCAAACAATCACAAAACAGCCTACACATGTTTGTACACCAAACAATCACAAAACAGCCTAGACCTGTTTGTACAACAAACAATCACAAAACAGCCTAGACATGTTTGTACACCAAACAATCACAAAACAGCCTAGACCTGTTTGTACGCCAACCAACCACAAAACAGCCTAGACCTGTGTGTACACCAAACAATCACAAAACAGCCTAGATATGTTTGTACACCAAACAATCACAAAACAGCCTAGACCTGTTTGTACACCAAACAATCACAAAACAGCCTATACCTGTTTGTACACCAAACAATCACAAAACAGCCTAGAACTGTTTGTACACTAACCAATCACAAAACAGCCTAGATCTGTTTGTACACCAAACAATCACAAAACAGCCTAGAACTATTTGTACACTAAACAATCACAAAACAGCCTAGACCTGTTTGTACACCAAACAATCACAAAACAGCCTAGACCTGTTTGTAAACCAAACAATCACAAAACAGCCTAGACCTGTGTGTACACCCATCACAAAACAGCCTAGAACTGTTTGTACACCAAACAATCACAAAAAAGCCTAGACCTGTGTGTCCACCCATCACAAAACAGCCAAGAACTGTTTGTACACTAAACAATCACAAAACAGACTAGACCTGATTGTACACCAAACAATCACCAAACAGCCTAGACCTGTTTGTACACCAAACAATCACAAAACAGCCTAGACCTGTGTGTACAACAAACAATCATAAAACAGCCTAGACCTGTTTGTACACCAAACAATCACAAAACAGCCTGGACCTGTTTGTACACCAACCACTCGCAAAACAGCCTAGACTTGTTTGTACATCAACAAATCACAAAACATCCTAGACCTGTTTGTACAACAAACAATCATAAAACAGCCTAGACCCGTTTGTACACCAAACAATCACAAAACAGCCTAGAACGGTTTGTACACCAAACAATCTCAATACAGCCAAGAACGGTTTGTACACCAAACAATCACAAAACAGCCTAGACCTGTTTGTACATCAACCAATCACAAAACAGCCTAGACCTGTTTGATTAGTACATGATTTTTAGCGATACATGTATTCCATTTTTGACATTGAACTTGTCTACATATAAGTCTGTATTTTTGGCTGTCACATACCACATTAATTTACACTGAGCTAAAAGTGTGTTTTGTTAGGGTAAGATTTGATGGAAAATGTGAAATGTGAGCAGAGACATATACGTCTCTGATGGGGTTGTTTTCTGGTATACAAGTATAGCACTCGCCTTTCAAAATTTGTCTGGTCAGACTGATGAAGATGCTGGTTATTTTTGTAGGAGAAGAGGCATGGTAAGAAAGAGTCCAAGATCAACCAACCAAAACAATACAGATCACGTACAGGTAAAAGGCGCTGATGTTATAACGACCTAATATTTACCCACGAAAAACATTTACTTGTGGTTCTATATGTGCACTTATTGTATTGCTGAGTGTTATTTATGTGTAGAACCATGTCCTAGGACGTGTTACATTAAATATATACACTTGGATCACAGTATTGTATGTAATCTAATGATGCTATAGTTAAAAAAATAAACAGATCTTTTGCAAAATATTTCGTTTAAATAATGACTGATCAAATTTATGCCAAAACATATCTGTCCGTTTTATAAATATATATATGTGAAGGCGGGCAACAAAGAAAACTTTCCGTGTTACGATATAGTTTAGGTACACTAAGGTTTTTCTGACACCCATGTCATCAAATCACGCGAAGTGTGTCACAAGTTACACCGTATCATTATAGATTCACAATGCTTTTCACGCCAATTTTCTTTCTCACAAACCCACTGGCAGAGGCGTAGCTAGCCCTTGCTTGGAGTGGATCAATTAAGGAGCGGGTCCAGTGGGCCTGAAGCCAAACTACCTTCTGGCAGAAAATTTAAATTAAATTTAAAGATTTATGTCTCGGGATCATTTTTCAGAGGGTAACTCGCTCAGTCATTCCAAAATTGAAACATTCTACAACGAACTCTTCTTTTAATTGTATTTTACATCATGCAGTATGCTTCAGGCAGTGTTTTTTGTTGTTGTTGGTTTTCTTTCTTTGAAATTTGGTGTAGCCACCTACATACCAGCGTACAGACAGCTACACGCCTGACTATGCAGTGGCGGATCCAGAGGGGGTTTCTGGGCTTCAGGAAACCCCCCCCCCCTGAGAATTTTCTTTAAAAATCATGTATTTTCACCATTTTCCTCAATTTTTCCCCATGTGGAAACCCCCCCAGATAGGTCTCTGGATCCGCCACTGCTATGATAATAATAATTGGAGGTTCTTATATACCGCTTTATCACATCCTAGTTCGTAGGGCGTCTCAAAGAGGTTCACAAATTATTATCCGTGGTTATAGGGCCTTTGCAACCAGCAATTACATTGCTCAACTCCCTGGGGAGCATACAGCCGGAGCTGCCATATCGGCGCTAACAGCTAGCATTCAACAATTCTAGCACTGCCCAACCACATACTCATTTTCAGCCGAGTAGACTGGAACAAGCGGAGTAAAGTATCTTGCTCAAAGATACAACACATTGCCGTGCCGTGGGGCGAACCCGCAACCCTTCGGTCACGAGCCCATCGTCCTACCACTGGACTACCGTGCCTCCCAAAGACTAGACATTATCGGTGATAAAGTGATAGTTTGATTAATTTGGATACATATCAGCTCCGACATCTCCAAAATAGACACAATAGTGTTGCATTCTACATCTATTGCATTTTAAGGTCATAGACCAAGGTCAATGGTCATGCGGCCATGCATCCTGCTATGACATTTTTAAACCACATAAGTATCAGTCTGGTTCAAGAATATAGTGTTTTACATGTGCTAGCCCGAGTTTCCTCTGGCTCCTACACCAGACTAAGGACATTTTGACAGACAAATGTCTGGTGTGGGTTAGGGTTAATCCACATTTTCATATAGCAGTGCGCTCTGGCCCCACGTTCACGCCAGACATCTATCTGTCAAATTGTCTAAGTCTGGTGTTGGGGCCAAAGGAAACGCGGGCTTGAAGTTTTTTGTGAGAAGGCAATATATATACATTTCCTCATATTGTGGAAAAGTCCTCTTGTTCCCTTTCATACTGTTTTCAAACTTGAGATTACTCATCACTGATAAGATTGTGTGCTTGGTTGTAGGCGACTGTCCAGACCCGGAAGGCAGACCCCGTGTATGAGGAGTTCCAGGAGGGCCGTGTGCACTACAGCAACATAATGGAGAGTGCCTATGACAATCCTGCCTACACTAGTGACCTCACCACCGACCACGCCCGCAGTAACAGTGATACCAGTAACAACAGTCACACCCAACTCAACGGCACAGCAGCCAATCAAAATAACAATAAAGCCAACATCAACGAGGACGTCAGGCTATAAAACATGACACTGTGGTAACAGTCACACCCAACTTAACGGCACAGCAGCCAATCAAAATAACAATAAAGCTAACATCAACGAGGACGTCAGGCTATAAAACATGACACTGTGGTAACAGTCACACCCAACTTAACGGCACAGCAGCCAATCAAAATAACAATAAAGCCAACATCAATGAGGACGTCAGGCTATAAAACATAACACTCTGTGGTAACAACAGTCACACCCAACTCAACGACACAGCAGCCAATCAAAATAACAATAAAGCCAACATCAATGAGGACGTCAGGCTATAAAACATGACACTCTGTGGTAACAACAGTCACCCCCAACTCAACGGCACAGCAGCCAATCAAAATAACAATAAAGTCAACATCAACGAGGACGTCAGACTATAAAACATGACACTCTGTGGTAACAAGTCTGGTCTAGTGAAGATGATGCTGGGAAATTACTGTACGTGTATATAATTGTTACTATTTGTAATTAGAGTGGACTCTCATTAATCAGTCACAGGAAGATAATCTGGTCAGGACTTGTTTCCTCTATATATATTATAACAGCAGTGTATTGATCCTTAGACGAAGAAATATAAAAAAAAAAAAAAATCTCAACAATATGTCATTAACACTTTCATCAAATCAAGAACAGAACATATGTGTGCAACAAAAACTTTATAAAAAGTCAAACATGTCTACATGTATGTACTTTAAATGACAGATCAATGGATATTTGGTGTACATATGCAAAGATATTTCGAATTGTCAATAAGTTATTGTGTACAATACTAGAGGAACCAGTGTCTGTACTCAATTGTTCCCTATTTTCTACAGAAAATGTAACTTTTATTAAGGATAGACCGACAGAGTTTATTACCCCTTTGAGATAAATCTAGGAATCTGATTGGTTAAAAACTACAGTGTACCAAACCGCATTCGTAAATCTCTGGGGGTTTACGAAATCTCAAGGGGTATACGGTCATGTCACGTGATTCTCAGCAGTAATACGATGGAATCACGTGATTTTACAAGGGGTATACGGGTCACGTGTCTTTGTATCTTGCAGCCGGGCAATGGGAGACAACTCGCATTCGTCGTCTGCTTCGCTGTTTACAAAATGGCAAAACGTTTCGCTTAGCTTTCTTTGTTTTTATTATAAAATACTCAAAGGGGTTATAAATTCGTTACACAGATTTTTGGCAGGGGATACATGATGGTATGACCCTACAGGATTTTGTATTTCCTTCGGCCTATCGGGCTCGGGAATTACGAAACGCTGTAGGGTCATACCGTCCTGTATACCCTGCCAAAATTCTGTGTAACTAATATTCAGCATGTTAGATATGGTACTCCTGAATTTGAAATATAATTATGAAGTTTTATATGTATAACAGAAACGGGCTATTCCTGTGCTGTAAGTGCAACAATTTATAACTTTAGCAAGTTGATGTCAAATTTTGTAAATATTTGCCAAAGTGAATAAGGTACATTGTATATACCAGTAATACTAATTAGTGCAGCCAAACTGGGCAAGGTCAATCTTCGGCGACCAGGTAGCTCAGTTGGTAGAGCCTCTGTCTGGTTTTCGGGGTCTCCGGGTTCAGGTCCCAGGTTTGGCCGTGCATTCCTCATTCCTGTTACAGTGGTGCCTGTGACCAAACCTTGTTTCAGTAAGGTAACAGAACTGGACTGGGTAAATCACTGGAGACCATGTAGTTCAATTAGTAGAGCTTCTGTCTTGAGTTTAGAGGGTCCCAGGTTCGGATACCGGTCTGGCTGTTCATTTTTCTCCTCTCCTGTTAGATAATTGTATGTGGTCCAATTCTACAAATGGTGACTTATTTTTTGCCTTTCAATAAACTCACTGTTTTAAATGCCATAACTAAAATGTGACTAAGAAAAAAAACGAAAAAAAATTTCACCCTCAAATGAATTTGTCTTTCTATTTTAGTACCAAATCATGTCACCTCTAACTGCAGTGTTACATACAGATAGGATCTTAATGAGTTTTCATTTCATGTGAGATTTTATGAAACGAGTCTTAGGAGTTTTTATTTTTGTGAGCCTTGGTGAGCAAAAATTAACTTTGAGACGAGTTTCATATGAAATGAAAACAAATTTAAGATACTTTTTATCACATAACTCAGAAAACTTACATTTTGACTGGTTTTAAAGCCAAAATGTAGAGGGCTTATAATCAAACGGAGACAGCAATTTTGTTGCGCCAATCTCAATTTATGACGTCACGTCTTTGTCCATATTATGACGTCACAATCTATTTCTGACTGGCACAGCCAATGAAAAACGCTCCAGGGTATATTACTCTATTGACATATGTAAATATATTACACGGGCGAATTCACTGGATAAAAGGCTGATTATGTGATAAAAAGAACCTCTGTCCAATAAAACCATTTGTATTTCATCTATAGAGAACCAATGGTTGTAATGGTTCTGACACGACTAGAATGATTCCAACCAAAAAATATACACCATTAAAACAAAGTATTTTATGTACAGGTATTAGGTATGAGTTTAATTTCTAACAAGAAAGCAGGTCAAACTTGATAGTTCTGCACACCAGCAAGTTACAGTTCGAACACATTACTCTGAAACTCATGGATATTTAGAAGCTGTTTAAAAGTCTTAACATTATTTACCCTTGCAAACTTGAAACTAAATCATAGCCATTTATTCCAAAGGAGTTTATAGTATCCTTTTTCTTAGTAATAATGGCAAACCATTATTTCTTCATTCCAAAAAGCTATTAGGAAAATGTTGTTACCCTAGGTCTTGTTAAGAAAAAGAGCCTTGAAGATGTAACATGTTTGTCTCCTGTGACTTTGAAACTGTCCATCAACTAAACAAGCCCTGTCAGCACCAGATAAGGAACTCTTTTGGCTACATATGAAATTAAAAATCATAGTACAAACAATAATATGTATTTACATGCAAGATCACACACACACACACACATCCACATCTATACACTCTAACATCATTACACACCAATTAACACACCAAGGCAGAGATATACCGACCCACCAGAAACTACCAACCACATCCAGACAACTCCCCAGACATACCTCAACACACACACACACACACACTCGCTGTACAGATCTGTACTAGGTATAGCTAGCCAGCACATTAAAGAAGTGATAAACTTCGCCCTGGTCATACACACCCACACACACTCGCTGTACAGATCTGTACTAGGTATAGCTAGCCAGCACATTAAAGAAGTGATAAACTTCGCCCTGGTCATACACACACACACACACTCGCTGTACAGATCTGTACTAGGTATAGCTAGCCAGCACATTAAAGAAGTGATAAACTTCGTCCTGGTCATACACACCCACTACTGTGTTACACTCTGTACATCTGACGGGATTGAAAATGTCCTTGGAAGTCTCCGTATCAGTTTCCTGGTTCCCAACAGCATCCATTCTAGTCTCTAAACCAGTATCAACTAGCCCAGCCTCTAGACCAGTCACTTCTGCTCCAGTGGCTGAACCACTAAAACTATTACCAGACCTTTTCAATTTCTTCAACTTCTTTTTAGAAATCTTTGGTTGCTGTTCTGGATACTTAAGAAGTTCTGATTTGTCTACAGCACAGTTCATCACAAACATAGCTCTGTACTGATTCTCGAAGGAGGTGTGTCTGAAAAACAACAAAACAGTCATCAAACATAGCCCTGGACTGATTCTCAAAGGAGGAGTGTCTGAAAAACAGCAAAATAGTCATAAAACATAGCCCTGTACTGATTCACGAAGGAGGTGTGTCCGAAAAACAGCAAAACAGTTATCAAACATAGCCCTGTACCGATTCTCAAAGGAGGTGTGTCTGAAAAACAGCAAAATAGTCATAAAACATAGCCCTGTACTGATTTTCAAAAAAGGAGTGCTTGGCAAACTGCCAAGCACTCCTTTTTTGAAAATCAGTACAGGGCTATATTTGATGACTGTTTTGCTGTTTTTCTGACACACCTCCTTCGAGAATCAGTACAGAGATATGTTTGTGATGAACTGTGCTGTAGACAAATCTGAACTTCTTAAGTATCCAGGACGGCAACCAAAGATTTCTAAAAAGAAGTCGAAGAAATTGAAAAGGTCTGGTAATATATATATATGGTATATACTGTTGCATATATATATCCTATATGCCACAGTATTTACCATATATATATCCTATATACCACAGTATATAATTCTCAAAGGAGGTGTGTCTGAAAAACAGCAAAACAGTCATCAAACATAGCCCTGTACTGATTCTCAAAAAAGGAGTGCTTGGCAAACTGCCATCAATAGTCATAAAACAAAGTGGAACCCTTAAGGATCTGAAAACATTTCATACTGATCCACATAAGTCAATAACTAAAGCAATATTAGTTCTTGAAAATATTACCAATGTCAATCAAAATACAACATAGCATACCTCCTTTGTCTTGTTATGTTCCTAAAACGTAAACATGAATTACCTCTGACAATCCCGACAGAGTGTGCTCATACAGGCAGGACAGTCCAAGACAGCATCGCTGCGCGGCAGGCGTCGCTGAACTTTCTGAGTGCCTGACGTACCTGGCTGATATTGATGCCTCCTCTTATCAACCCATTCCTGATCTTGGTCATCCATATCAGGGTCATACAGAAGGTCGTCATTACTGATGACAGTTTTCTTCTTAACACGCTCATCACCTACCAATCATACACCAGACAACAACAGTATTAATGTATAATGCCCTTCAAAGAATTCACATACAGTTGTATTATAATCTAGTAATCTGTTTTATCAGCTTAAATGCTCATGCCATTCTAAAAAAGAGGCAACATTATACAACCACCTGTTATTAACCTACACATTGGATTGAGATGAAGATGTGTATGCCCTAAGTAAGCAACATTGTTATAAGGAGGTGACAAATCTCTGATCTGATTTCTAAAATGCTTACAACAAATCAAACGGCCAAAGTCTATGAGAAATGGCAGGTTGTGAAATTGTTAAATGGAATCAACCAGTGCATGAGCTGTGCCTGAACAAAATTGTGTACATGCAAAATTCTTGTGCAAATTATCTCCCTTGGTCTACAAGATCTCCCAAAATATAAGGAGATACAAGTTGATTCCACTGGACATTGATGATGGTTAGGCCATTGGTTTATTAGAAGCTGTTCTTGAGGTTGTTAAGTATCATTTAATATTTAGATTTTATAACATGCAATAATTATAACCTGACGAAAGTTCTTCCACAATTAGAATTCCGAGTTTGACAAATATTGTTATAAAGAAATATATGACATTCTAATACTTCCAAAAAAATACATAATTCTTGAGATTGTGCTGCCATGAATTACCTTTAAGACACCAGGTTTGGCGTTGTGCACATACCTTGCGTCACCATTACATACCTTGCGTCACCATTACATACTTGCGTCACCATTACATACCTTGCGTCACCATTTCCTCTTCATCCGAGTCAAAGTACACATCATCGTAGTGTCTCTCCTGTCCCTTCACAGCTTTGCTGGACTTGGAACTCTCACCTTGACACTGCACTTTCTTTCCTTACAGTGAAAATACATTTTCAGTATCGGAAAACATGCAGAAGTAAATATTTGTGCCAATTTGTTGTAGGTTTTACATCTTTAGATTACTATACACATATACAGTTAGTAAGTAAACACTGGAATAGAGTTCCTCACAGTTAAATAATGAGTAGCAAAAGTCAGTGAAACATCACATGACAGTAAGTCTGTTGATACAGTTGTTATATCTGTGTATCTTGTTATGTATCCAAACTTCAGTGTGGCCTTGGCCACTAGCTGTCAAATATACCATGTCATTTAACATCTATAGCACTCTTTCAGAATCTGCTCTATAAGAGTCAGAGTGTCTATTGGTTTAAAACTTGTCAAGTCTAGTGTTCTATGCTGGAGTTAAGGGAGTTTATCTCTAGGGAAATCAAAAATGTGCAACACAAGATTTCGCTGTTTTTAGAGATGTACTCATCTTTAACAAGCAACTAAATATGTCAAGGCTATTGTAGACATACCTGTCTTAAACTTTTGTCCACATCTTTCTGCTTCTATTGCCTTGACTGTGTCATTCAGTTCTTCATTCATTTCCTTCTCAAACTCATCCTCACTGGATAACTCTGGTTTCTTACTGCAGCGAACTGTGAGTTTTCTCTTTAACTCTGGGGTACCATTTAGAACAATATCCAATCCACCTTCATCTGAAGAACTGTAATGTACATTTTAATAGTATTTCAAAGCATGCACATTTTCTCTTCTTTTTCTGAACTACTTTCATCCCACATCAGAGCAGGGAATTGTGATACAAATTTTGAGTGTGGGATTATGACATCGACCTTGATGAGCAGGCCTAAGGATTTGTGTGATAAACCTGAAGAAGTGGGGGTTCTGATCTCAACTTTGATAACAGTATCCAACCCACCTTTATCTGTAAGCTGAAGTTCAAATGCAAGACATAACCAGCATATATTCTTTTATTATTACTGGTGACATAAAAGTATTTTAAAGAATAAACATTCATCATGGTTCCACATCAGAGCAAAAAATTGGGATATAAATCTTGTTGTGCGTTGGATTTTGATGTCATTTATGTGGAATGGGGTATTGCAAGATCAACATTGAGGAGCATTACAAAAGTTGGTTTTATCAATTTCTAGGAATGGATATCGTTGATTGCATGGGTAACAATCCGGAGGCGCAGAAATTTCAGTTGCATATCCGCATTCAGGAAAGGTGACATTGTAATATCAATCTTGAAAAGTTGGAGGTTCGGGACCGTTCCAGTTATGACATCTCAGATCTGTGCACTTACAGGAGAAATATAAAAAGCATTTGGGCTAGACAGGGATTCAATCCAGGAACAAACGAGGGTTTGTCACAGGGCACCCCAGAGGGGAAAATGCTATGGGTCTGGCAGTGCTTTGGAATTCTAAAATAAAACATCAACACTCTGGACACAAAAATCAAACGAAGTTCAAATTTGAATCTTTAGTTTAAAGTGCCAATTTTTTAATAAAATATTGGAAATAAGTTGTTGTACCAAAACATCTTGGTACCGAAATGACCGTGTCTGTACCCAGGGCTTTAAACCACAGGCACCCAAACTGTTGACAGACGCTCTAACTAATTGAGCTACCTATAGGACTG
Organism: Mizuhopecten yessoensis; assembly: GCF_002113885.1. Classification (NCBI taxonomy): domain Eukaryota; kingdom Metazoa; phylum Mollusca; class Bivalvia; order Pectinida; family Pectinidae; genus Mizuhopecten; species Mizuhopecten yessoensis. The sequence goes on along the minus strand of NW_018403356.1, from coordinate 386,812 downwards.
GTTACCAGTGGTTATCCAACCAAGTCACTCTACACATCACCCATGAGAAGCAGATCTAGGATGGCAAATTCAATTGTTAAAAGTAAGGATTTGCAATCGTAGCAGATGCCAGAAATGGACTGGGTCAGTCGTCGATGACCAGGTAGCTCATTTGTTAGAGTGTCCGTGTGTAGCGCTCGGAGGGTCATGGGTTTCAAATCTATTTCTCTTTCTCCTCTTTACACAATCATGATGTCAATCGTGCGGTGCACAAGTTATTTTGGACAGTTGTGATGATGTGGATTATGCGATGCAGGGGGAAGGGGTAAGCAAGGGTCCCATTTCATTGATTTTTGATTTAAGAGTAGAAGACCAGCTTGCCGTAATCTTAATAGGGTCAATCTCTGAAACCTCCAATGTCAAAGGGAGATCTAGCTATCTCATTTCACATTTCCAATGAGGTAAAAAATGTGTGAAACGCGACTGAAACAGCTTTGCACAATTTATCCTTCCCTTTTTATGAATCAAAGTAACTCCAAAAAACATTCATTTGATTCAGACACGCCTGTTAGTGTTATGATCATTACACCCTGCAGGACTAGGGGAGTTTTGAGTTTATTAGTTTCGAGGGAAGTTTGAAATTTTTGGACAAAGTGAGGGAGTCTCCCTCCTATTGAAGGAGAGTTGACAACTATGAATCTTATGAGAGCACTGGCCTTTGGCATACGTGCGACATCAACGGGGCATGGATGATGGTACAGTCAGTGCTGCAAACGTCTGTACCCCAGGATATTAAGATGTATTTACCTGTCCGAGCCCACACAGGGGTCGCTGTCATCCCCAAAGTCAATATAGTCGTTGTCGATATCCATTATTAAACGAAATCACACCGTAACATCGGTTTCATTCACTGCACTAAACGTTTGTATGTCGTTAAACATGTGTAGTGCAACGAAAACACAAGTGTCCAATGTCGTACTAACGCTACGTTATTTACCTCACTTACAAGCGTTTACAAGAGCTGTGACTTTTAAAGAGGTTCCACAAGGGTAACATTTGAACACAGGAATGTTTCAGTTTTTATACATATTATTACCCCCATATGATATGGTTTTGAAACTGATCAGCAACAATTTAAATTCGATTGAGTTCATTGACCAAATGTTCATAGCATTCCACCTAATATGCAAGCAAACACACTTTAGTTATGAACACAATAAGATTACCAGCCAAGTTCAAGTTAAATTTCTTTCACAGAGCAGCGCACAGAAAAACATAAATTTACGATCCTATATACAAATGAGTAATGTAGGGAAGTCTAAGACATAAAGCACATTACAGTAATAACCATGCCCGATGTACTGACTACAAGACTTAAAGGAGAGAGGAGGTATGTTTCCCTGGGTACGGTGCGACAATACACCAGAGGTGGTTCCGTGGTGGTATACACATCCTGCCATGAAGCAGAGACGTATATATTAAAGAGCAAGTTGTCAATCTGTGTAATATATACGTCTCTGCATGAAGTAATTAAGGGGTTAATTAATTTTGTAATGTTTGGTCTAGAATAACTTCCCTTGGTCAGATAACCGTACTGAAATTCAGGTAAACAATGGAACTCAATCCCCCTTTTTCGCTATCACATAAAGTAAATAATCTATTTTTGCTATCACATAAAGTACATAATCTATTCGCTATCGTATAAAGTACATAATCTATTTTGACGCTCAATACCATTCCATCTCCCAGCCTCCATTATAAACTATGATTTCCGCTTCTAAATTTGCATAATAGTTACCTTTCTTAATCGCTAAGATAATCTTCAAATTCATGTTTTCTTTCAAAAGCTATTTATAACAAGCATATTAAGGTGAAATATAAATCAGCGAGATATAAAAAGGGCAAAAAAAAGTGTTTACCTCCGACCCTAACAATGATATCTCTCTCGAATGCACTCCATCCAAGATACAAACAAATTCATGGAAGCAACTTCATATATATCCTATATACCACAGTATATACCATATATATATCCTATATGCCACAGTATATACCATATATATATCCTATATACCACAGTTTATGCCATCGCTACTTCGTAGTTAGGTATCAAAACCAACCTTAAATCACATATTTATATACCAACTTTAAATCACATATTTTTATTTAAAATACCTAAAGATATGTTTGTGGTGATTTTTGTAAATTTGTAGTTTCTTAATTTAGACCCCCCCCCCCCCCCCCCCCCCCAAAAAAAACCCAAAACAAAACCAAAAATATAAAGGTATCATAAAACATAGAGAAATTAAATTCCAACCGACCTACCCTAATTTTCAGTCACGTTACCTGAAATATACATATTTTTTATGGCGATAAATTTTCACCTTTCCTTAGAACACGAAACACTATTCAGGGATATTTTTTTGATAGAAATTATGCGGAATAATCCTTCACACGTTCAACTCCATAAGCCATTCCGCCACCCTTTGACATCCACTTTTTAAAAGTCTATGAACATACAAATTAGGACTTATTTTCGATCATATTTGTAATATTATTTAATGAGTTAAATCTAAAAGATATGTTCTACAACTATTGTACTTGGCAAGACGGATGATTTTCCTACGGTCTAGGGCCGGCCTACCAACTCTGTGTGAACTACTCTGTGTCTCCTTCTTTTCGCTTCTTCATTCAGTTCCATTTTTCTTTCGTAGTTTGTTGACTCTTTTCTTGTCTGGACGACTGAAGAAACGTCTCAAGGTAATTATACATACCATGCACTTTACACTAGTTATATGTATTTGTACAAAACAACGTTTTATTAACATCAATGTAATCATACTATCAGTTAACATTGGTGTAATCTACTATCAGTTAACATCGATGTAATCCTACTATCAGTTAACATTGATGTAATCCTACTATCAGTTGACATTGATGTAATCCTACTATCAGTTAACGTTGATGTAATCCTACTATCAGCTAACATTGATGTAATCCTACAATCAGTTAACATCAATGTAATCCTACTATCAGTTAACATTAATGTAGTCCTACTATCAGCTAACATTGATGTAATCCTACTATCAGTTAACATGGATGTAATCCTACTATCAGCTAACATTGATGTAATCCTAATATCAGTTAACATGGATGTAATCCTACTATCAGCTAACATGGATGTAATCCTACTATCAGTTAACATGGATGTATTTCTACTATCATCTAACATCGATGTAAACCTACTATCAGTTAACATCGATGTAATCCTACTATCAGCTAACATTGATGTAATCCTACTATCAGTTAACATTGATGTACTCCTACTATCAGTTAACATGAATGTTATCCTACTATCAGTTAACATCAATGTAACCCTACTATCAGTTAACATTGATGTACTCCTACTATCAGCTAACATTGATGTAATACTACTATCAGTTAACATGGATGTAATCCTACTATCAGCTAACATTTATGTAATCCTACTATCAGTTTACATTGATGAAATCCTACTATCAGTTAACATTGATGTACTCCTACTATCAGCTAACATTGATGTAATCCTACTATCAGTTAACATCAATGTAATCCTACTATCAGTTAACATTGATGTAATCCTACAATCAGTTAACGTTGATGTAATCCTACTATCAGTTTACATTGATGTACTCCTACTATCAGTTTACATTGATGAAATCCTACTATCAGTTAACATTGATGTAATCCTACTATCAGTTAACATCAATGTAATCCTACTAACAGTTAACATTGATGTACTTCTACTATCAGCTAACATTGATGTAATCCTACTATCAGTTAACATTGACGTAATCCTACTATCAGTTTACATCAATGTAATCCTACTATCAGTTTACATGGATGTTATCCTACTATCAGCTAACATTTATGTAATCCTACTATCATTTTACATTGATATAATCCTACTATCAGTTAACATCAATGTAACCCTACTATCAGTTAACATTGATGTACTCCTACTATCAGCTAACATTGATGTAATCCTACTATCAGTTAACATGGATGTTATCCTACTATCAGCTAACATTTATGTAATCCTACTGTCAGTTAACATTGATGTAATCCTACTATCAATTTACATTGATGTAATCCTACTATCAATTGACATTGATGTAATCCTACTATCAGCTAACATTTATGTAATCCTACTATCAGTTTACATTGATATAATCCTACTATCAGTTAACATTGATGTAATCCTACTATCAGTTAACATTGATGTAATCCTACTATCAGTTAACATTGATGTAATCCTACTATCAGCTAACATTGATGTAATCCTACTATCAGCTAACATTGATGTAATCCTACTATCAGCTAACATTGATGTAATCCTACTATCAGTTAACATTGACGTATCAGTTGTTTAGTGATCCAATATTAGCCCTACGTTGTCACAGTGGTGTGAGCTCATGTGAGAAGGAAGACAACAAATTGAAGCGAACCAGACACTACAGAACGAATAGATGCATACAACTATTTCCTATCTGTGAAAATCCATAACTTCAATCAATTTTTAGAACAAATTACAGAAAAGAAGAGAGGTGGGCAAACGATGTATTTCTTTATCACGTCATTCAAAGGGATATCTTTAAAATCAATAAAAATCAGAGATTTTACGTAGTGGTACATCACCTGAAGGAGCGTTGAAATTTTTTAAATAATTGCAATTTAAAGATTTTCCGTAGGATTAACCGAGGGAAAATGAAGTACTGATCGTTTGGCGGGAGGTACCTTGTATATGTTAAGAATTGTATCAGAGCACGCAATTAGAAACTGTATATATATATATATATATATATATATAACCTCCACCATGGAAAGTAATTTATTATTATTCTCCAATTTAAATTTCGTTTTGCATAAATCAAATTTCGTGTTCTATGTATTCCCAGGTATGTTGAATCCACTGGCATACGTTATTTCCGAAACTTGATTGGTTACTTTTACGGATCCAACTCGATAATATGCAGCTAATTCTGCAGATAAGGGAGGCAGCCAAATTCGAATGTATTTGTTAATTATCGAAAAGCAATCCTGGATCATCACTCAGTCTAGCTGCCCTACATGAGTAAAATGATGGGAGCCCGAGATGATTAAATTATATGTAACTCCATATCCATTTATTTTAACTGGAAATATTCCAAGTAGGGAGACAAATAAAAAATAGACAAATTGGAGGTAGTCAGGGGTGAAGCCCCGCCCCTTTCAGACGCTGTAGAACTTAGCAATTACAGCGCCAGGTAATTAAGATGGAGGTGCCGGGAGAGGCATGGACTATCCCATTGCCTCAACCGCCCCTCTCACCCTTTAATTTGCAGACTGTGGCCATGAACACACACATCAATCTTTTCCTGTCCTTCACATGATTTTGTTCATGAAAATATGGAGGCTTGCAAATGACTTTTCGTCTTTTCGCTTTGTTGCTCGCGAAAAGACGCAATGACATGAACTATAATTTCAAACAGTATATCAAAGATACAGTTCTCTATGATTTAGACAAGGGGAATAACTCCTATTCCCTTATCATGGAGTGACATGCTTTAATTTATCTATAATCACGGACTTAGATAACTAATCTAATTCCGTGCTATAACTGACAGTCTTGCATTTAAAAAAAATATTCCAAATATGTTATAGTGTCTAAATTTGTAATTTTGTAACTTATTGAAAGTGATTGCAAGCCTTTGTTGTTTGTTTTCACAATTATAACCATTACTATTATCCATATGTTGTAAAGCGCCTTAGAGTAATTCTACAAATTATATAGGGCGCTATATAAATGCTGTATATTATTATTATTGATCCATTAACAAAGTGTTGCGGTTGATTGTTTGAAAATCGCAAAGTTGATAGCAGATCCTCAGACGTTGCTAGGTCGTCACAATGTCTTGGATCCAACTTGACATGGTAAAGATTATCTCCAAAATAATATCCCTCTGGTATGACACATATAACAGTATATACGTACAATGATGATTAAGTTCATTTGCAGATACGTACATGATTCTTTAATAACAAATTGTAATGTACATATTGTAGGGGAATATTACACTTGTATACATTTATTTTCAATTCAACAGTGTACACATTATCTAGCTTATTTTGAATTATTGTCACTGTCTTCGTATTTCTATTTCTGTAGTTTTTCCCCTTACTATAAAGTTTTTTTTTTCACGAGGTGGCTAAATATTTAAAGGAAATAACTTTTGGTGCGCCATTTTCTTCTTGATGATATAACTCAATTTTAAATTAAAATATTAATTTTGATTTTCACTCATCATGTCTCGAACCCTTCAATTAATTGACTTCATAAAATCTCGCTAAAATGTGAAATATAGAAAACCGGTTGTGTCTGTAATCACGGATTCCGTGCTGTAACTGATATTTTACGTTTCGGAACCTTTTCGCTAAAGTATCATACTATTCGTCTTAGATTTATTGCAGTTCTATAAACCTTTCATAATTTCAAGAGTTCGATTATCATATGAATCAGTCAGTTACCCCCCATATAGCCCCTTGACCCCAAAAAGTGTGACCTGAACTATTTTGAAAGGTCATTTCTGATTAGCGGAAGGAACTTGTACAGGTGTGATATCGGTGGTCCCTTTCTCAGTTTCAGCTATCACATCGAAGAATCGAGTAAATTATAATGTATTTGGTATTGCAAAACACACATGACACTTCGAATGAATAACAGGTGCGAGCTAACTAACTTAAAATACGGGAAAGAAGTATCTGTCAATGACAGCGAATCGACCAATCGTGTCGAAGCTTACAAGAGTCTAGTTGACGTAGCATGGTTTCTGATTCAAACGTGAAGACACAGTCGACGAAGGTGTGAGGGGTTATCATTCGTCGGGATGTCTTTATTAATGTGAAAATGTGCCATGGATAAAACACGAAAAATCATAAAATCGCCCTCTGTGAAGAGACGGAGTAGGATCACGCCGATCAACCAGCGGGTAAGTGAAAGTAAACCAAATGATCAGTCCGGCTTGACGATCAAACACTGAACTGAGTCAGGTGGACCAGCATCTGCTAAGAAAACCCCATTTCTTGAATCATATTGTACCTGCTTGAAAGACAGTAAAGCTTTAATAGCATAACTATACGATAATTCTAACAAAATTAACGTTGATTCAAATTACTGAGGTCTTTGCTCTATACTGTTAACGAACAACGTTTTTTACTCGCGTTTCTCGCGCCATTGAATGTAAACAATACACACACAGTGACACCAGCAGCTTTTGCAGTGGGAAATAGGCTTAGAAATGTTTTACGTTCGTGTGTTTTTTTATGGGTCAGATAGGTTATATGATCCATGATAAAGAGTTTAACAAAAAAATGGCATTTTATAACAATTCACAATTTTTATTTGCCCTTACTAATTAATAAATATCTATTAACTCACATTATATTAATTTGATCACGGTTTGCAAAATTTAGCATGGCACTATAGATGTAAATTACATGAAAAGGCTACATAGGGCTAACCTACGATAAGTATCGACTTTTTGATTAAAAGTATCCCTGTTCCTGATGAAAAACATGCTATTCAGCTTCAGGTCTTCAGGGTTCCTTCATTTATGCAGTAAAATTATTTGTAATTCTGACAACTCAACATAAACTTGAAAGCAACTTAATATTTCAGTTAATAGTTTACTTTTTAAGTAAGTAGAGACTATATTAATTATTCAAACGACACACTTTCACTGGTATCAGAATTCCATTATTTTGCACTGACTGTTTTCATGTGTTTTAAAACTCAGGTGAAAACTCTCTTGTATCAAAGTTAAAGATTTCATTTCATAAAATTTCACATCTAATAAGCTTATATTTACATTTAAAAATAAAAAAACAAAAGTGTACTCTTTGAAAATGAGAGCAATGCACTTGATTGCATTTGAGCTGGTTTTCCAAGGATATCTAGTCATGTCATCAAGATCTTGTTTAATATTCAAAGGAAAAAAATTATTGTTCCAGATTCATTGGACCTCAGATCAAAGACATAACAACATGTAGTTTTCACCATCACACAACTTTCTCAAATATACACTCTGGGATATTGACAGGTGAAAATGTGTTATGCTTGTGAGATATATAAGCGAAATAAGGAAACTAATGGTTTATAGTGTGAGGATTTCCTATCATAAATTACATTGCAACATTTAAAGTTGTAATATTTTAGGCTGTCCATATCATGCTGGAGTGACATCACCAGTCCTTCGCTGCCCTCTCCAGGTGGTCTTAGGTCAGGTAAAAAGTGACAAATCTTTTATAGATACTTGTATCTGAAGTGACTGTCATGTCAAATTCAACATTAACAGTCGTTTTGACAGGTGTTGGTTGATTAAGTAGGATTGTCAGAGTTGTAAAATGAATTCTATTCCAAGCATGCACATTAATAATGTAAATGAAAAACAATATACTCTGAAAATATATGGTAAGTAATTGAAGCACAACTTATAAGCATTACCTGTGGTACTTTTAATTTAAAGATTCTGCTCTGTGCTATCAGTGGTCTTCATGCGTCTAATATCAGGGCTGTTTCTGGGGTTGTAGGTATTTTGGAAATAGCCCTGAGCCTCATTCGGTTACAAACTGTCTTATTTACACTCCCCTTTCAAGATTATAGGATTTTCCAAAAACATAAAATTTTGTTATTTAAGCAAATAAGAAAATTGAAATTGTGTTCTACAAGAGGCAAAATGAAAAATATTTTCAAATTTAAGTTTTGTGATTTTCTTTATCAAATTGACAATTAAAATGTCTGTAGATCATTGGGAATTGGAATGGTGCTGAGTTTCGGTGCCAAATATGTTTGCAGGAAAACTTTTTTATCATTTGATGATGATATCATAATTGTCCAATTATTACCACATTTTGTTTACCATGCATTGTTGGTGACATTTGTGTTTGTATGTGATTGAATATTGTCTGTTATCCTTGATGGAAGGTTTTAATTAATGATCATGATACGGAAATAAGACATACAGCTTTTGTACTAATATATATATCATAATGATATACTGCTCGTACTTGCGCTGCAAACATGAAAATGATGTGTATTGTAATAATGATATAAATATATATCATTTACAAAGGCATAGGCAAATATTTAATAATGAAACTTTTGAAACTATTATCACAGCTTTTGAAATAATTAAATGCCTTTTTGTTTAACATTTTGATATGTTATGACCAATTCATAGTACATGCGGTTTTATAGAGAACAAGATATGTTGTGACTAGCGGGTTAATACTGCTGCTGTGATATAGTACCTGAGATTTTACATGTACCTACAGAGCCATTATCAATGTGACTATCAGACTGGGTACTAAACATTGGAGATAGTAGCTAGAAGTTGTAAAATGATGTAGATGGGAACTGGCATGGATAGCCAGCCTCAGCATCTGGTTGTGATTATATCTTTGGTATGCAAGTACCCAGATGGATCCACTCATAGAAGAACAATAGTTTATACACAGCTAATGTATTTATGTGTGTTGTCATCTATGCCATCATAACAGACATGATGTGCATACAAACATGTACTTTATTCATGCTGTGCTACATGGCCATTATTTGTATGGTCTTGGCATGTCAAGATAGAGTAGACAGTTGTCACATAAGAATGTGTATACATGTATTATGTACTCATTTTGAAACATTTGGAACAATTTTTCAAGTCTGTAAGTTATTTCACATCTTTTTATTATAATTTATTAGGAAAAAATGATGAAAGGCTTTAAGCTTCTATATCCACAATATATCGTTTTAGTTATATATAATTAAATTATATCATTGATGAGTTCACATTTTTTTCCCCACTAGTCCACTGCTAATATTAAATCAGCTTGCCTGAAATAAATTCTGCAAACAATTATAAACATGGTATTTATCATATTCAGGAATTACTATTTTCTTTTAGAAAATACATCTCGGTTTATATTATTATTTACCTATATTATTATTTACCCAAAAACTGATTAACTTAAAACTTAAATCTTTGAAAAAAATGAGCAAGTCACTTTCCCTAGTCAAAGCTGAAAAAAAAAAAAAAAAGTGCGTCGGACTAGTGGATTTTTACACCCTGGAATATAATGTCTTTTTGCAAATTGATTCAGTTTAGTAAGTTTATTTACATAATTTTTAAGTTCATGCATTTAACGGCATGAATTTGTTATGTAATTTTGTATGTCGGTATGGTATGTTTTATAAAGATAGTGTTTCAGTTACCAGATAGTGTTGATGTGTTGTAAAGTTTTATAAATGACACCTGTGTGTGTTTATTGGGATAGGAGGGGAGGGGTGACTGCAGACTAGCACTGCAGTAGCGACAGCTCCGTTCACACCTGATCTGTTGTTCTGTCTAGGTAATTAGGACTGGTCACTATAGGTAAATAGTTACTGATGGAGACTGGCTACAGTTACAACTGTTAGTGGGTAATCAATTCTGTACACCTAGCCAATTTACACAAAAGGATAATAGGGAGGGGGTAATGCTGCCCACCTGTATAGGGTGTTATTTGGGATAGAAGAGGATAATAGGGAGGGGGTAACATTGATACTGTCCACTTGCATAGTGTACAGTGTAACTGTTTTTTGGGTCAGAAGAGGATAATAGGGAGGGGGTAATATTAATACTGTCCACTTGCATAGGGTACAGTGTATCTGTTATTTGGGTCAGAAGAGGATAATAGGGAGGGGGGAATATTAATACTGTCCACTTGCATAGGGTACAGTGTAACTGTTATCTGGGTCAGAAGAGGATAATAGGGAAGGAGTATTTGGACAGCCTCACAGGGCAGCTGAGACCAGTCTGTTGATTGGAGCCAGCTACTGTGGGTGTCCTGAGCAGGTCAACTTGTTATACCTTGATGTCTATATAGCTACACAATCATATTGATTCATACAGATATGTAGTATGGTGGAAGTATAAAAGTCATTGGCTTGTTCCTTAGATAATAACAACTTGTGAATGTCATCATCAACTATATACTTATAAGACTAAATCACTTGCGTCTCACTAGAAAAGAATAAGATTTAGTACAGATACATTTTAAATAACTTTTGTTTTGGTATATTGAGTGAATACATATATATCCTTGTTATACTAGATCTTCTGTCTTTAAAAAGTTAGCCTTAGATTTAGCTCCATTTTTTTCAAGGATTCTCAGACATTAACTTTTACATGTCCGTCTGGTATAGAATGTACTGAGTGATAACTGATATTGTATAAAATGTATTTACTGCATGATTGATATAAGAATATGCTTACATTTTGCGTGTGATTTTATGAGAGATATATATAATAAATAGCTGTAGATAAGGAGATACCCTTGGTTAAGTTGGTATAATATAGGTGTTAATGTAGATCATTTGATACACTACAATAAACTTTAAAAAATATAAGATCAGATAATGAGATATAAACCCTGTCAGATATTCATACAGTTAAGATACACTATATATATATATGTACATGACACTGGCAGTATGACTGCAGTAATTGAACATGTATATATCAGATTTATTTACAAGTTCTTTAGATTATGGGAAGTTGGTCATGTAAATTTATGTAAACAAAAATCATTATCCATCTTAAATCAAGTCAGGTACATTTAATTGAGGATGACTTGTGATCTTCATAGTAAATTATATAGTTTCTAGGCTATAGAACCTGGAGTCAGTTGGTACATGAGAAAGTTCCATTAGAGATGCGTTGTAACTAAGATGTTTACATGTAGTAACTGTAAAGGTAAGCTGTTGTAATAAGATTTTTAAGCTTCATAACCTTTTACAAAAAAATTAGATAAGAAGTAAACTTTATGAATTTTTTCTTGTTGATAATAAATAGTTTAAGATCAAAGGAAGGAACACTTTTATAATTACAAAGTTTACAGTTTTGTAAATTTTAAATTGGAACCATGATCATTTAAGTTTGGCTTTATTGCAAAAAACCTGTTTAACGTATGTATTGTTTACTGTACTTTGATGTTTGTTTAGTTTATAGGTTGGAATGTTTATAATGGTACAAAATGTTTAAACATAATTACGGTACAATTGACTTTAGTTATACACAGTGACATTTTCTGTTTCGAGTATGAACACACCAATATTTTGTCTTGTTTATCGTGTACATGAAGGTATATGCTGAAAAACCTTCCTTTTGAGCATTTACTATCCAGGATAATAACAGCAAATCCTCAGACTCTTGGTTATGAAACAAGTTGTTTATTTAAACTTATATAATTACTGTTGTTAGCTCACATGTTAGCGTGCCAGGGGACTTAATGTGGGGAAAACAGGAGTCCTGGGAGAAAACCTGTGTGGTTTGGAAGGTGACCCCATCCATACCTTTTCACATCCAAACAGGGAATCAAGCCCTGTCCTTCTGGTGAAAGGGAAGTGTTCTATCTACGGCGACACCCGACCACCCTCCTGATGGTTGTACTGGTACACTGGTTTAAATAGGGGAATGCTTACCTGGCACTTTAGTTGTAATCTTGATAGCTACCTTCACAAACGATGTATATGATACTGAGGAATTAGTAAGGCCTGGTTAACATATCACAGATGAATTATTCTACAACAGTGGTTTAATGGTTTACAAATATTCTGCACCACTGGTTTTAGTGGTGCCCCATAAAGTTGTATGAATTGTGTATGTTATGGTGGTCATCATTGAAGTGTGGGTCGACAAACCTTTTCTGGTATACCTGTGTATGGTCATCACTGACACACCTGTTCTGGTGTGTGTATGGACATCTTGTCCCCACCTACAGATTAAAACCACCCTGGCCTGGTCAGGTTATGATACTATTGTCACTCAAGCCATACAGGTCCATGATCAAGAGCCAGGTAATTGCCAAATACATGCCACTTGTAAATCAATTGACCTACACAAGGTTTGCCAAGGAATTACAGCGTCATTTCAATTCAACCCATTTTAAGATGTGGCCAAGTTACGGAGAAAAACATTTTGGTTATAACCTGAGCAAACAAAAAATGTTTGATGAATACGATGACCTCAAACACTCCACGATATAATGGGTTGGGGCTGATCTGTGAAACCATGCAACTTGTCCATTGAGGGCAATAGCTGGGATGTCTAACATTACAGTATGGTGCCAGTTAATAGCCACCACACCCTTATCAAGGTGCCCTCTCATCTTTTCATGAGTTTATATTAAAATGTTTAATTAGTAATAACAAAAAGGCAAACAAGAAAGGTTTTTCACATTCATTGGAGTATGCTGGTATGAAGTTTGATGACAAATTACCCCATGAAACTTAATATAAGTAAACAAGTCGACCAAGTCAGATATCTATATACACTACAAGTATACTATTACTGTTTGATATCTGTACATGTGCAGATGTCCATAAAAAACAGCATCAGAAGCATTGTTTTTACCTTTGAATTCCGTTTCTCTGTTTAATTGTTATTTTATGTTACACAACTAAAACTTAGTAAATTTTCTTTTGGAAAACCAAGCTAGGTGACAAACACACACATTGTTCAGGAAAGCAGCAATGCAGGGAAAGGCAGTGCTATAATGGGTATAGTTATCTAGCTTGAAGTGTTTAAGGGAGGGTAATCTGCTAATGTTCCAGATAAGTTGATCTGCTATGACTGACACCATCAATAGATCAGTTCTGATCAAGGAAATACATTCACTTAAAGATATTTGTTAGGTTTGGTAGGATAGAAGGTGAGAAATTCAAAAATTATTAGTAGTAAATTAGTAATAAGCTTACTTATAATCAAATGTCACAATACATACAAGATTCAATATTGTATGCAAAAATATACATGTATATTATTTGATATGTATCTACCAATCTGTAAGCTAAAATCTAAGGTGAAATGGCTCATGTTGGTGGGACAACACCTGTGGTGTAGGTACAAAGAGGGGCTTATATAGGTGTTTTACCTGGAGGTGACGAGGGTCACACAGATACCCATATATAGGTCAAAAGGTATGAAAAAGATTATTTACAGATAGTCTTATCACCTGGTATTTAGATAGCCATGTTGTACATTAGTATTCTACACTGTAATAAAACCAACACCTAAGTCAATACTATCATTTGGTATCAGAAGGGAGGAGATATGTGTTGAAGTGATGACATCATGTGTCTCTTATAGTTATTTTTAGGTTCAGAAACAACTGCAGGTTTCAAATTATTTCAACCCAACTAAAAATGTGTAATGCTCATTTACACATGTATGGTAAGGTTGTTTTCTTGGTATAACATTACAGGATCAGATAACAGGTAGATATGATCTTATATAAATGGAAGGTTACATGGTGTGCACATTTATGTGTATCCTGTAATAATTGAACTGGTATATAGACGTCACATGTATATTGTGACAAGGTATCTGTACAGGTAACGAAATACCTGTATAATATTTATGTATCAATCAGGTGTTTCTGTGTGGTACAGCTGTCACAACATACAGCCAGCAAAATCAAGGTCACCAGGTTCCTGTTTAAACTTCACAACCGGAAATTAAACCAGTTTATCTTTATTCTATAAACTTGCAGACCAGCAGTTTGTAGGTTGTAGGTTAATTTGTTTGATGCCCTTTGTAATCTAAAGGACGATTGCAACATAATACAGATACATGCACCGCTCGATTTTTAACAACACAATTCATCAAGGTGAAAATCAACAGAATACAATGAAGTTGTTGAACACAAAATGTAGAGATTCTTAGGGTCTATTGTTCACTAAATGTAGGAATCACTCAACGTAGGAATCACTAAATGTAGGCACTCTTAGGGTGAAACACTAAATGTAGGAGGCACTCTTAGGGTGAAACACTAAATGTAGGAGGTACTCTGAGGGTGAAACACTAAATATAGGCACTTTTAGGGTGAAACACTAATTGTAGGAGGCACTCTTAGGGTGAAACACTAAATGTAGGAGGCACTCTTAGGGTGAACCACGAACTGTAGGAGGCACTCTTAGGGTGAAACACTAAATGTAGGAGGCACTCTTAGGGTGAAACACTAAAAGTAGGCACTCTTAGGATGAAACACTAACTGTAGGCACTCTTAGGGTGAAACACTAACTGTAGGCACTCTTAGGGTGAAACACTAAATATACATTAAGGATCTCTGAGGATGACACACTCCATGTTGAACACTGCCTTGAGAAAGAAACACTGTTTGATATCCTACATAAATGTTTAGAAGTTGGACAGTCAGATTGGTGGGTTATTACTTGTAGAAAGTGAGAATAAACCTTTTGATATCCTTGTCTGCTGATTCAGTATGTAATATCGCTATAGGGTTTCCTGGCAGAGCCAGCAAGGTACCAACAATTCATGAATGTTTATATAGTGTCCAAATCTGTGGTCTACTTTTGAATAAATATTTACTTATAAGATATTATAGAATGGCTTGGAGATAGGTGTGTTTTACCTGAGGACTGCCCAGGGCAGATAGGTCCATTACCACTGTATTTATGTACCATTCACTGTACAATCACTATAGGTATAAACCATTATAACATGTCAACACTAACACACTCTTATATATATCTCATATATGTGTAACATTAATTTGGTCATAACTCAATCTGATATCAAACTTCCTCATTAAAGGTGGTATGTTATGTGAATGGTTAATTAATTATATAAATGTCTTGTATTTGGTAGGAGTCGGACATTAGATTCTCTCTCAGTCCTGATATCTATTTTTGTAAAGGTGGAGTTTATATTCCTCACTTTAGTTTCTATTTTTACTGCAAATAGAAATACAGAATATGAACAATAACTACAAATATAATTAACAAATAATATTTGCGGTAAAATGGACCTGGGATAACTCCAGGTAGATTTACAGATACCCTAGTAACAAAATAACAGATAAATGCCACCACATGTAATAAACATTAATCCTGAAATGATTTGTAATTGTGTGTGGAATATGTAACTTCAATTATCTCAATACCAACTGTATATGGCTTTGCGTTAAAAATGTATTGATGCTAGTAGAATGGGACAAATAAGTAAATTAACAAGTTGTAAAGGTTACAATTAATGTTAGTTTTATATGTCTTAAAACACTAGCTTTAGGTACAGATCTGTTGTAAAGTAAACTTGGTTGATATTACACATAGACTGAAGTTTTTATCAATGTACCAGGTATGTTTATCACTCTTCTAGGCCCAGATGGAAGAGTGCAAGGGGGTAGATGGAAACCAATTAAAGGACCTATAATAACCATATACATGTATTCAAATTTCAACCCAATTCTTGCGTAAAGCATCCTAAAGCCTCCTTGGTCCAGCCTTGCTACCTTGTAATCTTTTGTTCTATAAAGGAAGTATGTAGCTTCCCTTAAGATCGGAGGACTACTGCCCAGTATTGGGTTCTGTTTTGTAATTATATTTAATGAGAATATCTTGTTAGAATTTCGATGTGAATGGTGCAGTCCCACTTGGCCTCTTGTAAACACGTTGTTTTGAGACATGAAGGATGGCCTCCTGTAAACATTGTTTTGAGACATGAAGGATGGCCTCCTGTAAACATGTTGTTTTAAGACATGAAGGATGGCCTCCTGTAAACATGTTGTTTTGAGACATGAAGGATGGCCTCTCCTAAACATGTTGTTTTGAGACATGAAGGATCAAGGCTATTAGTGCTGCCCTTGTTATATGTGGGTCCTGTATAATTACTTGGTGTGTAGTAACCATTCAGTAGGCCGTAAGTTATTTTTGCTGTTTTCACTGTTGTAAGCGCAGGATTATGAGAGACGTAATGATGTTCTGGCAGACAGTCTTGTGTTTATTCTTGGTATATCCATTATTAACTGTTTGGTACTCAATGTCAGGTTGGCTTGCTAATTCCACCATGTTGCGTTAGTGGCAGTGATGCAAACTTGTTGTTATTGTGAACTTATCTTCGAATAAAAACATAAAAAAAAGCTTACAAAGTAACTGTTGCCATGTTGTAGTGGTATATAGTATTTCACAAAATTATTGGGTTTTGGTGTTAAAAAAAAAGATTGACCATAAAGAATATCTGCTTAGTCTGGGTTTTATTGGGTTTGTGTCAGTTTGAGTATTATACTGTATGTAAGAACTCAGACATGAACAGTTTGTATATTATAGGGACATATAGAGTGTATTGTCACCTTAAATAATGTGTACCTATAGGGACATAAAGAGAACATCATATCAGGGTGGCTGTGGTAGTCACCAGTTCTGGTAGGGAAGGTCATCGAGTAGACTAGTACTGTCTGCTTCAGACGTATATCCCTGGGGACAACCGTCACATCAAATTTGGTCAGTTATCCTCATCAGTGTGATAGCTATAGGTCCTGGCTTTAGCACAATGATGCGGATCAATGGCACAGGAGAGGCAAGCAGAGATCTGCATTGTCAGCAAATGGGGCTATAAATCCAAAGACCATTCTCCGGACCTGGTACTGGGTAAATCATGATCATGAGATCCACACACTGGAAACTGTACACGTAAGCTAGTTGATTCAGAAGGCTCTCAATCTTTGTTTTTAATGTCGATTTATGATTTGGGAATCACTGATTCCTAGCTCCTAAATGTTCATATCATAGGCATTGGTAACTGATCCAAATGTCATCTGATGTCAAAGGAGTTGGTAGACTTTTCAGGTAATGACTTAACATTGATTTGCTGTATAAGATGGACAGCTTTATGTTTTTGACATGAAGTCTCATCGACATCATCTTTGTAAATCTCACAGAAAGCTGTAAGATAGAAATCTAGATTTACTGCCAGTAGGCATTGTTTGTAGAGTCACTGACCGGAACAAACATGTGTATATTTATAAAAAGGAGAAATACAATTCTGGGTATTGTTGCTACTTTACTCTTCCTGTATGTCACACACAAAGCATTATACCTAAAACATAACCTGTGTCAGATGTCCAGTGTCTGTACTGTATGATAGGTAGTGCCCTGGGCACCGCTTCCTTACAAGGTGTGCACGCAGGTGATGTGGTTGTCATCTCTCAGGTGAACCTGCTCTCAACAGGTACATAGCTATACAGGTGTGACACATGTGCATGTATATCAGTAGTGGAAGACATACAGTGATCCTGTGACTCTAATTAGCCATTCATCACAGGGGACTGAACTGGAATTTTTGTGTTTGGAGAGATCATGATGAAGGGATTTACTCCTAAAAGGAGAAGGTCACAACATCAGGCTTCCCATGAACCACCGGTATGTAACATAACAATATACCTGGTACGCCAGCCTCAGGTGTAGTACTTTCCCTACCTTCCTTGTACAGGTAATTCAGTCTACTTTACAGAACCCTGCAACACCTTTAACCTATAGGGCGGCACTTCCTTTGAAGTTGTTATTGTATTGTGCTGTGAAGATATAACCTGGGTTTACAGGGACTAGGATCATTTGCTAATGAGGCATTGTAAATAGAGGATTTGTAGGTTAGACCGTGGATAGATCTGTTATTACACCCATATTAAACTCTGATAAACCTCAGGTTTATAACTCTATACATACCTTTAAAAGTTAATTGGTGATTTTGACAGGTAAAGTGATTCTGACGAAAACATTTTAACACAATGTACAGGTATATCAGGATTATATAGACGTTATAAAAGGTATTTATTGGACAGTGTTGATACCAATGTAAAAGGCCCCATTAGAAGCCTAATTAAGTGTAAGTATTATTACAATGTTTTGAATGTACAAGAGGCAGGAAAAGTGTGAGAGGTTTAAATCGTCATTAATCTCCAACAGAAATCAATTAGATTAGTGTCTTAAATGGGAAAGGGGGCTGTGGGTGGGTATAGTCCTCTTATTACTGGCTCTAGTGACCGTCAAAACGTTCTGACCAGTGGTCAGCACTACTGTGTCATTACTACCACTACATTCATTAGGAGTACCAGTATAATTAACACTTCAAACCTGGTAACTAAACCTATATTTGGTAAATTATTGGCCAATAAACAAGATTTATGAACGAATTGTTCCAAGTGTACATCCTGTCATCAGCAAGCTCAATGAATTACTGCACAGTGTATAGGTGGTGTGTTGTTGATGTTCTGTATCAGTGTATAGGTGGTTTGTTGTTGATGTTCTGTATCAGTGGATAGACTTAATGACTGCAACAAATGTGATTGATGTTTTTAATGCAATGAAATATATTCATGAGATTTCTACTTTCTGTATAAGGCTGATCTGTACCCACTTACTGTATGCACCTGACCTGTATCCACTAATTGTATGAGCCTGACCTGTATCCACAAGCTGTATGCACATGATCTGTATCCACAAGCTGTATGAGCCTGACCTGTATCCACTAACTGTATGAACCTGACCTGTATCCACTAATTGTATGAACCTGACCTGTATCCACAAGCTGTATGAGCGGTGTGTTGTTGATGTTCTGTATCAGTGTATAGACTTAATGACTGCAACAAATGTGATTGATGTTTTTAATGCAATGAAATATATTCATGAGATTTCTACTTTCTGTATAAGGCTGATCTGTATCCACTTACTGTATGCCCCTGACCTGTATCCACTAATTGTATGAGCCTGACCTGTATCCACAAGCTGTATGCACATGATCTGTATCCACAAGCTGTATGAGCCTGACCTGTATCCACTAACTGTATGAACCTGACCTGTATCCATAAGCTATATGAACCTGACCTGTATTCACAAGCTGTATGAACCTGACCTGTATCTACAAGCTGTATGAACCTGACCTGTATCCACTAACTGTATGAACCTGACCTGTATCCATAAGCTATATGAACCTGACCTGTATTCACAAGCTGTATGAACCTGACCTGTATCTACAAGCTGTATGAACCTGACCTGTATCCACTAACTGTATGAACCTGACCTGTATCCACTAACTGTATGAGCCTGACCTGTATTGTTCTGTATCAGTGTATAGGTGGTGTGTTGTTGATGTTCTGTATCAGTGTATAGACTTAATGACTGCAACAAATGTGATTGATGTTTTTAATGCAATGAAATATATTCATGAGATTTCTACTTTCTGTATAAGGCTGATCTGTATCCACTTACTGTATGCACCTGACCTGTATCCACTAATTGTATGAGCCTGACCTGTATCCACAAGCTGTATGAGCCTGACCTGTATCCACTAGCTGTATGAGCCTGACCTGTATCCACAAGCTGTATGCACATGATCTGTATCCACAAGCTGTATGAACCTGACCTGTATCTACAAGCTGTATGAACCTGACCTGTATCCACTAACTGTATGAACCTGACCTGTATCCACTAACTGTATGAACCTGACATGTATCCAATAACTGTATGAACCTGACCTGTATCCACAAGCTGAATGAGCCTGTCCTGTATCCACTAACTGTATGAACCTGATATGTATCTACTAACTGTATGAACCTGACCTGTATCCACTAACTGTATGAGCCTGACCTGTATCAACAAGCTGTATGAACCTGACCTGTATCCACTAACTGTATGAACCTGACCTGTATCTACAAGCTGTATGAACCTGACCTGTATCCACTAACTGTATGAACCTGACCTGTATCCACTAATTGTATGAGCCTGACCTGTATCAACAAGCTGTATGAGCCTGACCTGTATCCACTAACTGTATGAACCTGACCTGTATCCACTAACTGTATGAGCCTGACCTGTATCCACAAGCTGTATGCACATGATCTGTATCCACAAGCTGTATGAGCCTGACCTGTATCCACTAACTGTATGAACCTGACCTGTATCCACTAACTGTATGAACCTGACCTGTATCCACAAGCTGTATGAGCCTGACCTGTATCCACTAACTGTATGAACCTGACCTGTATCCACTAACTGTATGAACCTGACCTGTTTCCAATAACTGTATGAACCTGACCTGTATCCACAAGCTGTATGAGCCTGACCTGTATCCACTAACTGTATGAACCTGACCTGTATCCACTAACTGTATGAACCTGACATGTATCCAATAACTGTATGAACCTGACCTGTATCCACAAGCTGTATGAGCCTGACCTGTATCCACTAACTGTATGAACCTGACCTGTATCCACTAACTGTATGAACCTGACATGTATCCAATAACTGTATGAACCTGACCTGTATCCACAAGCTGAATGAGCCTGACCTTATCCACTAACTGTATGAACCTGACCTGTATCCATTAGCTGTATGAACCTGACATGTATCCAATAACTGTATGAACCTGACCTGTATCCACAAGCTGTATGAGCCTGACCTGTATCCACTAACTGTATGAACCTGACCTGTATCCACTAACTGTATGAACCTGACATGTATCCAATAACTGTATGAACCTGACCTGTATCCACAAGCTGAATGAGCCTGACCTTATCCACTAACTGTATGAACCTGACCTGTATCCATTAGCTGTATGAACCTGACATGTATCCAATAACTGTATGAACCTGACCTGTATCCACAAGCTGTATGAGCCTGACCTGTATCCAATAACTGTATGAACATGACCTGTATCCACTAACTGTATGAACCTGACCTGTTTCCACAAGCTGCATGAACCTGACCTGTATCCCAAGCTGTATGCACCTGACCTGTATCCACTAACTGTATAACATATAATGATATACTTTTGTGTTATGCTGGTGGCTGTAATGAAATGCGGAATATATCCTTTTATATATAACATAAACAATTTTATTGAAATGAGTCTTTTTAATGAGAGTTTGATCGACCATCAGTGGTGGGTTATAGACACACAGGCTATAGAACCTGTGTAGTTCCCTGGAGGTAAACATCTGGAACACCTTCAGACAGCTTATGTAAGGAATGTTCTCTGATTATGGTTGTCTGTAGTCTAATTATTTGATGTGACATCTAATGTCCCAAATAACAGTTTCGTAGTCAGCATATATGTTTCCATTTTTGTTTGTGTGATGCAATTTACAAATGTGAATTGGTTTTACATATTTTATCAAATATTTTTTACATTTATGTTGCAGTTTGGATATGTATGCTTGCAAATGTACTGTTAAAATGCATGTTAATAAAATAAAGATATCTACACATGTGCTCTATCATTTGAACAACATAGGCCAATGTAAACCATGAAGGCCTTTTGAAGTCATTGCTGGATACTGGGGTCAAGGTGCCATTATAATGTATGGGGTGTGGAGCGACACCCTATAGCTAGATAAACCAGTGTTAGATGGAGCTCCAAACTAGGTTTACAGGGCAATCAGTTTTATACATTAGGCTAGGGAATGGAAGCCCCCATAGGCCCTGACAGGTCCCCCTATCCTTGGATTACTGAAAACATAGTTTTTGAAATGAGTGGATTGCATGGCACAATTCTTTTGTTTGTGTTAAAAATTCAAAGCAAGGGGAGATGTCAAGGAAGCCCCATAACTAGTCTTTACGGTTGGGTGCTTGAGGGGATAATTAATGATACAGATGATAAGGTATACTATAAAGGAAGAAATGTTCATCCAAGTTTTGTGATGTTCTACAGGGCTTTTAGTACTACCACTTAATTAACCTGACTGTTCTATCCTCTTCTATAGCTAGCTACCCTATTGTATATACCCTTACTGCCTGGATGTGAGATCACTAATTATTATCTGTGAGGTAAAATGTAGACCCAGACAGTGTCCTCCAATCCTCATAGTATCTGGTATATATACCATGTAGATACAAATGAGTGTGACCTTGACCTTTGTTGTTCGCCAGGACATTTGCTTTTTAATAGTGATTTATTGTTTCTGGAAGATATTATGATCTTGTTAAACTTACACTTACCAAGTTTACATAGAGCTCGATTCGAGTCTCTAAATGCTGTTTTATTTTAATCAACATCAGTATCTAGATAGTCATAAACATAAACAGAATATTGTGAGCTTCCCACCCAAACTTAATGATCCATCACCAAGGTACATTTAACACACCTATACATGTTCACAAGTCATGACGCCACAGCAATGACAGGTGCCCTACATAGCTACAAATATAGGTCTACCTTTATTGAAGTATGTCATTCACCAATCGCATACATAATCGCTCTACCTTTCATAAATGTCCAAACAACAAACCACAAGATTCAAATTTCATCATTTTGTAGACTGGGTGACACTAGCTGTTGCCTTCACCTGAAGCTGATAAAACTTCACAGATAACCTTTCAAACATTATCATAATATTATGCAAAAATATGGTGAACGGTAAATAAATCATATTTGTATCAATGGCCTTACAGATGCTATGCTTAAGTAATGGTCTAACAAAAGGAGGTGTCTATCGGTCTAACAGGAGGAAGTGTCTATCGGTCTAACATGAGAAGGTGTCTATTGGTCAAACATGAGGAGGTGTCTATTGGTCTAACATGAGGAGGTGTTGATTGGTCAAACAGGAGGAGGTGTCTATTGGTCAAACATGAGGTGGTGTCTATTGGTCTAACATGGGAATGTGTCTATCGGTCTAACATGAGAAGGTGTCTATTGGTCTAACATGAGGAGGTGTCTATTGGTATAACTTGAGGTGGTGTCTATTGGTCTAACAGTAAGAGGTGTCTATTGGGGGGGGTTCTCGTTTCCCCCACTTTTTATATAACAAAGGAAAGTGTTGATTTAGGAAGACAATGGCAAACCAATTATAGTCTGTTTCATACTTACCCCACAGGTAACTTACCTGTGTGAAAGTTACCTGTGTGACATGTAGCTTTGTTGTATATGTTGGGTATAAATATTTCGCGGATTTATGCAAAGTGCACAATTTGTAATGTTTACGGTATATACCGTATATACCAAAACAAAATCTTGGTCATTCCTTAAATATTTACATTACACTTTTAAACAGATAATATAGAATATAACAGCACTACATCAGAGTTCACAATCGAGTATTTCATTACTTATACATAATGATTATATTTCAATACGTCTCGTTCACAAGGCGCTCCTTCAGCTGGGTCAGTCTGCTGCTGATGTTTCGGTATCGTTTTCTCGCGTGCTCTGTTGACTCCTCCTGCATCTCGTTGTATTCTGTTGATCTCGTTGGCTGCCTGAATCTCCTGGAACACTCTGATGATGGCGAAGATGTTGGGTGTGCATGGTGAACCTTCTTCTTCAACTTCCCATGTCAGACATGTAGNTTGTAAAGGTTCCAGATTTGACGATCTCCCTCGATCCACTTGGTTACGACGTAGTCTGTGAAAGGTGTTGTGTTCACGGGTAGGTCAGCATCCTCACAATCATCTAAAGCGTTGAACCACGCATCGTCCACACTATCCAGGGGCACCATGGGTAACACTGCGGCCAAGCGCACAAGTCGATTGGTGTTGATGTTCTCTCCATATGCATCGCGTGAAGTTGAAAAAACAGCCCTTGGTGGTCTTCTCACCTCTGTTGTTCTTAACACTATAAAATGTAACCTTCATATGCAAGACTTCGCCCGCCACGTTTGTTTCTTACAAACTTGACCTGAATCTGTGCATTCGCCATGGTCTTGTAGTCTAGTAGTGGGTAGTAGTCTAGTAGTGGGTAGTAGTCTAGTAGAGGGTAGTAGTCTAGTAGTGGGGAGTTGTCTAGTAGTGGGAATTCGAAGTAGACTCATAGTTTCGTAGATATTCTAGTTTCAGTGTAATACTGCTTGAGCTGTACAGTTGGATATAATGGTAACACTCATCATCATCTCAGTAATTAGCATAGCCGTGATCACTTTTAGCTCACCTGGATGGAAATGATAGCTTTGATAATTATAGATGTTCAATGATTTTTATGATAGTTATAAGATACTTATAACATCGAGGAATTTCGATTAATTAACTGATTAATTAACTGTTCAACACCACACTCTTAGTCACACATTACATTCTTACATTTTGTACAAGGTAATTCAATTCAATTTATTACCAAATGCACATTGCATATAAAGGCGTACAGAAATATACATATAGATAAATACTTTACAAATATCTTGTACAATAGCGGAGAACATATGCAATAGATTCAATTCCATACATAATAATTACAAATTATCAAAATCGTCATAAGTTTGGGAAAACTTTAAGGTTTTCCTAAGGTAACTTAGCGGACTCTTATGAAGCATAATTGAGTTGTTTATGAAATAATATAAATAAAGCCTTAATCTAACCAAATTTCTAGGAAATAACAAAACTTCAAAGTCAATCATACAACCTCAACATGAAGGTATCTTATTAAATGTTACAATAATAAAGATTATTTAATAACTATTTATATCAATATTTTTTAAGTACTAGAAAATGAAATAACACATTTCATCTTATCATATCGGCAGCACAAGGACTACAAAATGGATATATTTAATACTGAATATATATATGATTAATATTTGAATAATTCAAATTATAACATTTGTCATTACAAATCTGA
>NW_018403356.1:322910-360882 GCF_002113885.1 Mizuhopecten yessoensis | reverse complement strand
GAGGAGGTGTCTATTGGTCCAACACGAGGAGGTGTCTATTGGTCTAACTTAAGGTGGTGTCAATTGGTCTAACAGGAAGAGGTGTCTATTGGTCTAACAGGAGGAGGTGTCTATCGGTCTAACATGAGGAGGTGTCTATTGGTCCAACATGAGGAGGTGTCTATTGGTCTAACATGAGGAGGTGTCTATTGGTCCAACACGAGGAGGTGTCTATTGGTCTAAGGTGAGGTGGTGTCTATTGGTCCAACACGAGGAGGTGTCTATTGGTCTAACATGAGGAGGTGTCTATTGGTCTAACAGGAGGAGGTTTCTATTGGTCTAACAGGAGGAGGTTTCTGTTGGTCCAACACGAGGAGGTGTCTATTGGTCCAACACGAGGAGGTGTCTATTGGTATAACTTGAGGTGGTGTCTATTGGTCCAACACGAGGAGGTGTCTATTGGTATAACTTGAGGTGATGTCTATTGGTATAACATGAGGAGGTGTCTATTGGTCTAACAGGAGGTGGTGTCTATTGGTCTAACAGGAGGAGGTTTCTATTGGTCCAACACGAGGAGGTGTCTATTGGTCTAACTTGAGGTGATGTCTATTAGTCTAACATGAGGATGTGTCTTAAGCTTGGTCTAACATGAGGAGGTGTCTATTGGTTTATAACGAGAAGATGTCTATATGGTGTATTTGCTTGTCTAACCTAAAAGTTGCTTATTGAATTTACTTTAAAACATGTAAAGACAGCTGTAACTTTAGTACTGTACTGTAACTGTTGTTGATGTTGTTTACTTCATAACACTGTTGGTTAAAATGAAAGTTACTTTGATGTCAGCTTCTGTTAATAATAACATTTCTATATAGCTATAAAGTAAAGATGATATGTTAGATGCTGCACACTTCAATAGGAATGCATTGCTTATAATTGAACTGAAAGTAGATTCGCCTGGGTAGCTGTGTTGATGGGGCCTAGTTAGGCTGTAATGTATACAGACTTTCTTAAACCAGTTGGTAGTATCACAAAAGAGATGTGGATCTTCTAAATCAATAAAGATTCCCTCCTCATGCCTGTCCACCATACCCCTTCTATTGTCTAGTTCCCCCAGCTTAGTTTGTAGACAATGGGGGTAGCCAGATGGAGGGTTTAATTCTATTTCATTCTGTTTAATCTGCTCGGCATGTAGCTGTTTTATTGAATAATATTGCAAACTAAATGTGAAAACAGTAATTTTTAGGATGTTTAAGGTAATTCATTTCAGACCATGAGAAGAAAGTAGTATTATTAGCATGCAATTTGTAGCTGTTACATACACATCAGGTAACGTCAGGTAACAGCTTTAGAGTGCAGTACAGATTTAAAACCTACCATACAAACATGCCTACCAAGCTGTTGTAACGCCCTATTGTAGCTTAATACTCTCTCGTGCAGCATCAGAATTATGAAACATCCTGATACATGTATATTAGTTATACAAGATACAGATACTTAAACATGTAGAGGATGGAACTTATGCTTGGTAATTGGAAAATGCTGATGTGTATTTTAAAAAAGTACAGTTACCCAGTAGAAGTGTGAATGGATTCTTTTGTACACTAGTAATAACCTAGTAGAAGCGTGAATGGATTCTTTTGTACCCTAGTAATTACCCAGTAGAAGGGGGAATGGATTCTTTTGTACACTATTAATTACCCAGTAGAAGTGTGCATGGATTCTCTTGTACACTAGTAATAACCTAGTAGAAGGGTGAATGGATTCTTTTGTACCCTAGTAATTACCCAGTAGAAATGTGAATGGATTCTATTGTACACTAGTAATTACCCAGTAGAAGTGTGAATGGATTCTCTTGTACACTAGTAATTACCCAGTAAAAGTGTGAATGGATTATCTTGTACACTAGTGATTACCTAGTAGAAGTGTGAATGGATTCTTTTGTACACTAGTAATTACCCAGTAGAAATGTGAATGGATTCTCTTGTACACTAGTAATTACCTAGTAGAAGTGTAAATGGATTCTCTTGTACACTAGTGATTACCTAGTAGAAGTATGAATGAATTATCTTGTACACTAGTAATTACCTAGTAGAAGTGTAAATGGATTCTTTTGTACACTAGTAATTACCTAGTAGAAGTGTGAATGGATTCTTTTGTACACTATTTATTACCTAGTAGAAGTGTGAATGGATTCTTTTGCACACATAAATAATAGTTATTCAGTAGAAATGTAAAGTGGTTTGTCTTGTGCACAAGCAGTTATACAAATTTTACTACTATGTACAGTAAAAAGATTCTCCAAATATCATGTAAGACGGTATTACAAGTCGCTGTAGGGTTTGATAATTACTTTATTACTATAAGGATAAATGCAGAGGATCAAGGAAGATCAATAAACAATAAACAAAAACCTGATTGTTGATCTACGACACACCTGGCAATACATGACCTCTAACTCCGTCATAACTCCGTCATAACTCCGACAGTCTGAGGCCTAGCTCTCACTGATCTGTATTGACAGACAGATTAAGTCACAAAGTCTTTCTACCATTTATTTATACTCAGTTATGAATAAATAAATTGTAGTAATATAATATCATGAATTGTATACTTAACATATAGTTTTTATACGACTGTCAAATTTGACGGTAGTATTATGGTATGGCGTTGTCCGTCCGTCCGTCCGGCGTAAACTTTGTTCTTCCGGCAATCTCCTCCTACATTTTTTGACCGATCTTTTTGAAACTTGGTATACATTAATCATGATATGAAGTTGTGTCTCCCCTAAAAGAATTTTGATTCGACAATTTTTCCAAAAGTTATTGCCCTATATTCATTTCAGTATTTGAATTTTGTCCGGAAATCTCCTACATTTTTCAACGTATCTCTTTGAAACTTGGTATACTTTATAATCATGGTATGAAATTGTGTCTCCCTCAAAAGAATTTTGGTTCAACGATTTTTGCAAATTTTTGCCTTTTGTTCATTTCAGTATTTGATTTTTTGTCTGAAGATTTTCTCCTACATTTTTTAAAGCATATCAGCTAACCACTCTTGGAATGATGCAGATCTTATTTCAATGTAAGAAAGTTATATAACACTATATGGCATACTCTTGTTCACCATTGTAGTAGTTTCATTAGAAAATATGAACCAATGATGTAATGTGTTTGTGTCAAGGATATTACAGTAGATACACTGAAAGCTATGCATTTTTTTTTCAAGATTTGAATAAAGATGTTTATTGTATTGTATAGACAGAATGTCAAATTTTAGATCGGGATTATAAGATACCTCACTCTGGAGGAAACACTAGTACTGTTATTGAAATGCTTTTCCTGCTACAGTAGATGTATCCAAAAAAATTTGTAAAAATATATTGTGTATTTAGGGGTGAACAGATGTAGTACCTTACATAATTGTGTAATTACTGGTGAAAGGAATGAATCAATTTATGTAATTGTGTATTTGCAGGTGACCCTTGAGAGGGTACTGGGTCTGACCTCGGCTAGTAATGCTTCATTTGCATGTGACCCTAACTCCGGGACCATTGCCTACACGGCTGGGTAAGTCTGAAACACTGGGAATCCTACACATTCATACCTCACATGCAGGATATGCATGTCTGTGTAAGTTGTGTTGTTACAAACTGTACATAACAGTGATATATTATACATGGTCCTTACCGACTACTGCAGGTAATCACCAAGGTTTTCATGTCAAATTGCTCAGCAGTCAGAAGTTACGTAACGTCCATGTCTTTTCGGGGATTCTCTGTAGACAGTATAGAGTGTAGACTTTATTGATGATAGTCAATGACGGTGAAACGTCAATTTATACTGGTTAGATGTAGTCACAGATACATGGATTTAACAAAGGTTTCGACTTTGCAACAGCTAACCTTCAACTAGTTTATAGTTGATCTATAGAGGGCTGGCCATTTATTTGAACTTTTCTGGTTACTCAGGACACTGTCAATATAACTGAGGACATAACATTCCACTGAAATGGCCTATTTTGAAGAAAAAACCAGCAACATTGCATTGTAAGGTGTATGTATGGATGGAAATCCAAAAATGTAAAATCGTAATCAACTTGTTACAGTTTTATATGCAAGTGAAAGTAAAACAGAAGTTCTTTTATACATTCAAGTGATAACAGTACGAAACAGAGTGATAAAGAAGTGATCTGGAAGGAAAGAGAGAAGGTTGAATTGTCTTACAATGGCAGAATCTGATAGTCAAAAAGTCATAAAAGTGTGAGGGTCAAATGGATGCTGACGTGATGTTAGTGAGGATGATGGGGACTGCTGTGGGTGAGGGGATTCTGAAATTATCTAAGTAAGGAGAGGGAGGAGACAGTGAAATATTGTTAGTGAGGGGTTGGGTTGATGAAATGATCTCAAAAAGGAGGGTGGACTCTGAAATGAGGCTGAAGTGATGTCAGTGACAGGATTGAGGGGATAGATGACATGAGTAATAGATCAGTGATTAACACATTGAGGAGTGTTACAATCAGACAAGGTGTATATATCCACCTTGTGGTGCTCTGTACATATAAGTAATGATGACCTTGGGACTCATACTTTATCTTTGAGAGTTTTATCTTTTCACCACAGCACCAATCTCTCAACTTGATCATGACTTAGACCCCAGTAGCATCATCACTGTCAGTTTATAATATTATGTAATTGTACAGACAATTAATTTGTTAAAAACATATTAGAGAGAAGATAAAATTTACAGGGTGATAGGATAACACTTCGTTGCTGTTTCATTTGACCCTCCCAGTTCAGCATAGAACAGAGATCCTTGTAGCAGTAGGATAAAAACTAATGGAAATGTATAACTGGAAAGATAGTGGTTCTCAATGATGATTGTAAAATAGCAGTTGTAACAGCTCCCATGCATCATCTATGACGATAGTAGGGCAGTCGTTATAGTTTATACAAGCACAGATACTTGTAGGGGGTCAGACGTCCTACAATCAACTAACACAGAAACATGTTTAGTGTTAGTATCAGACTTTCTCTTACCTTCAACAGGTGTCTTCCTATTGAGAGATCACTTTTGGGGAGGGGGAAGGGGGTTGAAAAGTTGGTGAAAAATGTGACCTTGACCCATATTCAAGGTTATAAGGACCTGGTAAATTAGATATTTTCCCAGTTCTATGCTTGCTAAATAAGATTGCTAGAAAGTTTGAGAAAAGATAAGACCTTGACTCATATTCAAAGTCGTAGGGGTCAAATTTGTTGAAACAATCAAAATAATTCTTTTGGAGAACCAAACAGCCTGAAGTCATGAAAAATCACTTCATCAGGTCCCTTGTTCTATCTCAACCCAAAAGGAGGATGGAGGTATAATACTCTTCTGTATAGGCCACAAACACATATAAAATGTAGTTGACCACACTTTATCTACCAGGTTGTGTGATCAAGGTTTCAGACACATCTAATTTCTACACAGTTCCTCATTCTCCTGAAAGATTTCCTAGAGCTTCACCAAACACATCAACACATCTGTTTGCCAAAGAGCACTTCAGTGAACATCATCTCCCACCATTGTTGGACCATGTAATGCATGTGTGGTGCACGAGCAGACCTCGGAATGATGGAGAGAAACAGATGTTTATGTGACTGTGCTATTATGTTAACGTTTTACCTGATCTGTTGAAATATTTAGAGAGATGCTCCAATAGTCGATAGTGAGGAAGGTTGGTGAATGTCTGCCGATCTCACAGTAGGTCTTTTACTTAAAATCAGGTATAATTTACAGGAAATATTCCGAACTGCCTATTAAAGCGTGTATACGATAGCTGATGAGGATATGTAGGGATGTACAACACTGTTGTGTTACCTCATGTTTTACAGTAGTGGTCTCAGACACCAGTGACAAAACTAATTACAGATTAAGTGTGAGAGAATGGTGCTAGGTACAGAAATAACCTGAAGAGGTAAAACAGAACATCTGCAGTAGGTTAGGGACTGGGACGCTTTCGATCTTTTAATTAGAATGCACCACTGTTCTGACGGAGAAAGACTTGGGATGTTTTAGAACTAGGACTGAAGTTTGTTGGAATAACGGTATATATACTCTACAAGACATTTCTAAGCGTCACATCTTTGGTAGACCAGTTGATGGGCCGAGCCTATGTATTGTAGATTAAATAGGATTAGGTCATGTAATGGAGGCCCCAGTAACACCTGTATGTTGTCTGATTCTCCTGTTATACCAGGACATTATAATTTTACTGATGGTTTACAGAATACTGACAGTATATTGTGTAAATTGACAGTATAAATATCATGTAAATTGACAGTATAAATATCATGTAAACTGACGGTATGTTATGTAAATGGACAATTCATTGGCAATACAAACTGACCATAACATGTAAATGTAAATTGACAGCATCTTATACAAAACTGACAGTATATATATGCTACACAAATTTACAGTGTGTATGTAAACTGACAGTAAGCTATGTAAACTGACCGTCATGTTGTTTAAACTGACAGTACGTTTTTATAAACTTCCGGTACATAATGTTAACTGACAGTACATTATATAAACTTCCGGTACATAATGTTAACTGACAGTACATTATATAAACTTCCGGTACATAATGTTAACTGACAGTACATTATATAAACTTCCGGTACATAATGTTAACTGACAGTACATTATATAAACTTCCGGTACATAATGTTAACTGACAGTACATTATATAAACTTCCGGTACATAATGTTAACTGACAGTACATTATATAAACTTCCGGTACATAATGTTAACTGACAGTACATTATATAAACTTCCGGTACATAATGTTAACTGACAGTACATTATATAAACTTCCGGTACATAATGTTAACTGACAGTACATTATATAAACTTCCGGTACATAATGTTAACTGACAGTACATTATATAAACTTCCGGTACATAATGTTAACTGACAGTACATTATATAAACTTCCGGTACATAATGTTAACTGACAGTACATTATATAAACTTCCGGTACATAATGTTAACTGACAGTACATTATATAAACTTCCGGTACATAATGTTAACTGACAGTACATTATATAAACTTCCGGTACATAATGTTAACTGACAGTACATTATATAAACTTCCGGTACATAATGTTAACTGACAGTACATTATATAAACTTCCGGTACATAATGTTAACTGACAGTACATTATATAAACTTCCGGTACATAATGTTAACTGACAGTACATTATATAAACTTCCGGTACATAATGTTAACTGACAGTACATTATATAAACTTCCGGTACATAATGTTAACTGACAGTACATTATATAAACTTCCGGTACATAATGTTAACTGACAGTACATTATATAAACTTCCGGTACATAATGTTAACTGACAGTACATTATATAAACTTCCGGTACATAATGTTAACTGACAGTACATTATATAAACTTCCGGTACATAATGTTAACTGACAGTACATTATATAAACTTCCGGTACATAATGTTAACTGACAGTACATTATATAAACTTCCGGTACATAATGTTAACTGACAGTACATTATATAAACTTCCGGTACATAATGTTAACTGACAGTACATTATATAAACTTCCGGTACATAATGTTAACTGACAGTACATTATATAAACTTCCGGTACATAATGTTAACTGACAGTACATTATATAAACTTCCGGTACATAATGTTAACTGACAGTACATTATATAAACTTCCGGTACATAATGTTAACTGACAGTACATTATATAAACTTCCGGTACATAATGTTAACTGACAGTACATTATATAAACTTCCGGTACATAATGTTAACTGACAGTACATTATATAAACTTCCGGTACATAATGTTAACTGACAGTACATTATATAAACTTCCGGTACATAATGTTAACTGACAGTACATTATATAAACTTCCGGTACATAATGTTAACTGACAGTACATTATATAAACTTCCGGTACATAATGTTAACTGACAGTACATTATATAAACTTCCGGTACATAATGTTAACTGACAGTACATTATATAAACTTCCGGTACATAATGTTAACTGACAGTACATTATATAAACTTCCGGTACATAATGTTAACTGACAGTACATTATATAAACTTCCGGTACATAATGTTAACTGACAGTACATTATATAAACTTCCGGTACATAATGTTAACTGACAGTACATTATATAAACTTCCGGTACATAATGTTAACTGACAGTACATTATATAAACTTCCGGTACATAATGTTAACTGACAGTACATTATATAAACTTCCGGTACATAATGTTAACTGACAGTACATTATATAAACTTCCGGTACATAATGTTAACTGACAGTACATTATATAAACTTCCGGTACATAATGTTAACTGACAGTACATTATATAAACTTCCGGTACATAATGTTAACTGACAGTACATTATATAAACTTCCGGTACATAATGTTAACTGACAGTACATTATATAAACTTCCGGTACATAATGTTAACTGACAGTACATTATATAAACTTCCGGTACATAATGTTAACTGACAGTACATTATATAAACTTCCGGTACATAATGTTAACTGACAGTACATTATATAAACTTCCGGTACATAATGTTAACTGACAGTACATTATATAAACTTCCGGTACATAATGTTAACTGACAGTACATTATATAAACTTCCGGTACATAATGTTAACTGACAGTACATTATATAAACTTCCGGTACATAATGTTAACTGACAGTACATTATATAAACTTCCGGTACATAATGTTAACTGACAGTACATTATATAAACTTCCGGTACATAATGTTAACTGACAGTACATTATATAAACTTCCGGTACATAATGTTAACTGACAGTACATTATATAAACTTCCGGTACATAATGTTAACTGACAGTACATTATATAAACTTCCGGTACATAATGTTAACTGACAGTACATTATATAAACTTCCGGTACATAATGTTAACTGACAGTACATTATATAAACTTCCGGTACATAATGTTAACTGACAGTACATTATATAAACTTCCGGTACATAATGTTAACTGACAGTACATTATATAAACTTCCGGTACATAATGTTAACTGACAGTACATTATATAAACTTCCGGTACATAATGTTAACTGACAGTACATTATATAAACTTCCGGTACATAATGTTAACTGACAGTACATTATATAAACTTCCGGTACATAATGTTAACTGACAGTACATTATATAAACTTCCGGTACATAATGTTAACTGACAGTACATTATATAAACTTCCGGTACATAATGTTAACTGACAGTACATTATATAAACTTCCGGTACATAATGTTAACTGACAGTACATTATATAAACTTCCGGTACATAATGTTAACTGACAGTACATTATATAAACTTCCGGTACATAATGTTAACTGACAGTACATTATATAAACTTCCGGTACATAATGTTAACTGACAGTACATTATATAAACTTCCGGTACATAATGTTAACTGACAGTACATTATATAAACTTCCGGTACATAATGTTAACTGACAGTACATTATATAAACTTCCGGTACATAATGTTAACTGACAGTACATTATATAAACTTCCGGTACATAATGTTAACTGACAGTACATTATATAAACTTCCGGTACATAATGTTAACTGACAGTACATTATATAAACTTCCGGTACATAATGTTAACTGACAGTACATTATATAAACTTCCGGTACATAATGTTAACTGACAGTACATTATATAAACTTCCGGTACNTTCTTTCACCATTATTTATATCACTCTGCATGTTGATATGTTCTCTCAGCAAAAACATCAAAGAGGACAGTTCAGGGGCAGCTGTGTCATCTTATATGCTATAGAAATCTTGGACTGGACCCATTCACAAATGTTCATGTGCAGTCCCGATCTTGTCTACTTTATGTCCAGTCTGTGTTTGAAATCTAAATGATAAATAAACTGAAATCAACAGATTCAGTGGTGATTGAGAGCTCTGATTACCAAGCTCTATAAAGTAGGTAGCTGTGTGTAAGAGTTGGTGTCTCATTGTTTACATCTCAAACATAAGGTATAACAGCCAGAGAATTAAATACACTAATACCTATAAACCCTGATGTTTATTTTCCTTCGTATATTTACTGTTAACACAGCTCTGAATGGCAAATGGTTCTCACTACTGCCACTCTTAAAGCTGGTAGCATGTCTAGATACTCACTCAAGACACTGACAGGATTGTAAATATGTAGGATTCCATGGTCCATACTCTACAAAGATAAATAGTGATTAGTCCTTAATCTACAGCCTATATAGTCCTTAATCTACAGCCCACATAGTCCATAATCTACAGCATACATAGTCCTTAATCTACATCCTACATATAGTCCATACCCTATAGCCTACATAGTCCTTAATCTCCAGCCTACACAGTCCTTAATCTACAGCCTACACAGTCCTTAATCTACAGCATACATAGTCCTTAATCTACATCCTACATATAGTCCATACCCTATAGCCTACATAGTCCTTAATCTACAGCTTACACAGTCCTTAATCTACAGCCTACATATAGTCCATACCCTATAGCCTACATAGTCCTTAATCTACAGCCTACACAGTCCTTAATCTACAGCCTACATAGTCCATACTCTACAGCCCTCATAGTCCATACTCTACAGCCTACATATAGTCCATAACCTACAGCCTACATAGTCCATACTCTACAGCCTACATAGTCCATACTCTACAGCCTACATAGTCCATACTCTTGCAGCCTACAAAGTCCAAATTCTACAGCCTACATAGTCCATATTCTATAGCCTACATAGTACATACTCTACAGCCTACATAGTCCATATTATATAGCCTACATATTCTATACTCTACGGCCTACATAGTTCATACTCTATAGCCTACATAGTCTATACTCTACAGCCTACATAGTCCATACTCTACAGCCTACATAGTACATATTCTACAGCCTACATAGTACATACTCTACAGCCTACATAGTCCATATTCTACAGCCTACATGGTACATATTCCACAGCCTACATATTGTCCATACCCTACAGCCTACATAGTCCATACTCTATAGCCTACATAGTCCATACTCTTCAGCCTACATAGTCCATATTCTACAGCCTACATAGTACATACTCTACAGCCTACATAGTCCATATTCTACAGCCTACATGGTACATATTCTACAGCCTACATGGTACATACTCTACAGCCTACATAGTCCATACTCTACAGCCTACATAGTCCATAAACTACAGCCTACATAGTCAATACTCTACAGCCTACATACTCTACAGCCTACATAGTCCATATTATATAGCCTACATATTCTATACTCTACGGCCTACATCGTTCATACTCTATAGCCTACATAGTCTATACTCTACAGCCTACATAGTCCATACTCTACAGCCTACATAGTACATATTCTACAGCCTACATAGTACATACTCTACAGCCTACATAGTCCATCTTATATAGCCTACATACTCTATACTCTACGGCCTACATAGTTCATACTCTATAGCCTACATAGTCTATACTCTACAGCCTACATAGTCTATACTCTACAACCTATATACATAGTCCATATTCTATAGCCTACATAGTCCATATTCTACAGCCTACATAGTCCATATTCTACAGCCTACATGGTACATACTCTACAGCCTACATAGTCCATACTCTACAGGCTACATAGTCCATAAACTACAGCCTACATAGTCCATACTCTACAGCCTACATAGTACATACTCTACAACCTACAAAGTCCATATTCTACAGCCTACATAGTACATACTCTACAGCCTACATTGTCCATACTCTACAGCCTACATAGTTTATACTCACATAGTCCATATTCTATAGCCTACATAGTCTATATTCTACAGCCTACATAGTACATACTCTATAGCCTACATAGTCCATACTCTACAGCCTACATTGTCCATACTCTACAGCCTACATAGTCTATACTCTACAACCTATATACATAGTCCATATTCTATAGCCTACATAGTCTATATTCTACAGCCTACATAGTACATACTCTATAGCCTACATAGTCCATACTCTACAGCCTACATTGTCCATACTCTACAGCCTACATAGTCTATACTCTACAACCTATATACATAGTCCATATTCTATAGCCTACATAGTCTATATTCTACAGCCTACATAGTACATACTCTATAGCC
The DNA here is from genome assembly GCF_002113885.1 of Mizuhopecten yessoensis. NCBI lineage: Eukaryota > Metazoa > Mollusca > Bivalvia > Pectinida > Pectinidae > Mizuhopecten > Mizuhopecten yessoensis. The sequence continues at coordinate 348,659 of NW_018403356.1, read as the reverse complement.
TACATAGTCCATACTCTACAGCCTACATTGTCCATACTCTACAGCCTACATAGTCCATACTCTACAGCCTACATATTGTCCATACTCTATAGCCTACATAGTACTTACTCTATAGCCTACATAGTCCATATTCTATAGCCTACATAGTACTTACTCTATAGCCTACATCAGAGTCCATATTCTATAGCCTACATAAAGTCCATACTCTACAGAGACTAGACAGTTCATCATCAAGGTATATTGGTTAGGCTACAAATCTTCAAATCACTTAAGTGGAAAGACTGAAATATATTTTCTTTTTTTTTTATCATAAAATATTCAAAGATATTGTTTTCTGTAAAGACTGTGGTTTGAAGTCAGGGGAGATTAAAGTAACTTTGAAAGTGATCGAAACCACATCGGCGTGTTCTATTTTCATTTTCTGGTCAAACTTGTTTTCTTATGAAAGGCTTAAGGTTAGAACAGAGCTTGGAGCAGACTGGTATTTCTTAAAGATCAGGGTCATTATTGGGTTGTTTTATGACCGACTGTTGTCTACAGGAACAAACTAGAGGTAAAGGAGCTAAAGTCATTAGATTTGCTATAACAGGTTGAGTGTGAAGGTTAAGATGTTTTTCTGGTTGATGTGTAAACCAGGCAAAAAGCATGTGAGAAACATATGGAACGACAACTTCATCTCACAGCCTGTAGCCAGACTTACATTCAACTTCAACCTGATCCAACAAAAATAAGAAAGTATTTCCTTTACAAATGCTCTACTTATAAACTGTGGGTGTATTACACTGGCATGTTTTTAGACAACAGATGGACCTAATCAATGCTGGTTGTGTTTTTAAGAAGACAAAATCAGCACTCTCCAGCTGTGGTTTACAGGTAGACATGAGCTACATTTTGTAGTTGTTCAGGTAAATCCCTAAAGAAGGTGGTTATACTTCTCACACTGAGGTTTTCTGAGATGTATAGATATCACGGGTGTGTTCTTTGTATAACACATACAATCATTACGGTGACAGACATACATATAAGACAGGGCTCGCACAGCACAAAGGTGGCCGTAGATCCAGCCAAACAGTTGTTCTTCCCATAATCACAGCATTGTCTCCGGCCATACATGATCAAGTTTAGAGGAATGTGGGGTCATGATTCCACTGTGTTAGGACCCTGATCTTTGTCAAAGCGTTCAATACTGTTTGTATACCTGTCTTGGTGGTAATCAGTATAGACCAGCCAGGCTTCAATCCAAAAATATAACTAGAGTGATAATTAAAGTTTTATACATGATAACTGTATTGTGAGGTTAAATTCTTCAGCATTGTTAAGTGTCTATAATGGTCAGACTCAATAACAGACAATACTTAAGGCTGTCAATCACTGTTGTGTATGTTTACACTAATGTGTACCCCTCAACCATTCACTTCAGATTCCAGGTTCCACAGTTGTCTGTCTTTTGTTGGAAAATACAGTTCCAGAATTATCTTATCATGTTGGAATTAGTTTGAAGTATGAATGCTATTTCTAGAAAATGTCAGTTTCTAACACAAATGCTACATTATCAATTAAAAAGACACAAGTTTATGTGAGATATTTAAAGTGGTGTAAACAAAAATGCAAAAAAAGTACAATTGTCTTAGGGTATAAGTTAAATTAAATTATGCACTTGGACAAATTTAAATTTAACTTGCCGATTTTCATGTTTTGAAACAGTTGTTGTGTACATTTATATAAATGAGTAAATTAACGTTCTTGCACTATTTCGTCTTTGCATATAGCAGAGTTATCTTCTCTTGGGAGCAGGTATTGATTGTTACGTCATTAGTTTGTGTGAGAAAATTGTGTCGTTTTCTCAAAAATTGATGACGTAACTCTCACAAACAAGTGACGTAATAATCAATACCTGCTCCCAAGAGAAGATAACTCTGCAATACGCAAAGACGGAATAGCTAGACAGTAGTGTTGAGTTTGTATCCCTGTGAACATCAGTATTTCAAAAGGCATGATTATGTACTTTTGGACATTTGACAGTCATTATGATATATAGCTAGTGGCGTTCATAATGTAGCCCGGTTTGTGATGGGTATAGATACAATCACACAAGGCCTAGGGCTGTACACCAATAGTAGACCTGTATAGCACTACTCTGTTATTCCATCAGATAGGTCACATCATAGGTAATGTATAGTAACAATTGGTAATGTTATAATTGACCAGACAGACTTCACTTTGTTATAGAAACAATGGAGTGATTTCATCATGTCTACTGATATGTTGGTCAAAGTTTGATACTGAAATACTTTCCATTAACAAATGTCTGTCAGACCAAGTCCTGAACTGAGAAAAGTAGCTATATTGAAAAGATGAGCCCAGAAATTGAAAGTCTGCTCTGCAATGATAACCAAAAGCCTTTTAATTCTTCTGTTAATTAACTATCACCTTTCGTTCCTCTTATTAAACAGGTCATACAGGGTAGCTTGATAAAGGTTGAACACACATGTACTAGGGTATATTTGTTTTACATACAAGTCATAAACAATGAATGTTGTGTGACTCTTACATGCAGGCCATACAGAGAAGCTGTATGTTTTACATATACGGGCAGTTCAGGGTAATTGCTCTATGTATGTATGGACCAGTTCAGGGTCATTACTCTATGTATGTATGGACCAGTTAAGGGTAATTGCTCTTTGTGTGTATGGACCAGATCAGGGTCATTACTCTGTGTGTGTATGGACTAGTTCAGGTTAATTGCTCTTTGTGTGTATGGACCAGTTCAGGGTAATTGCTCTTTGTGTATGGACTAGTTCAGGGTAATTACTCTGTGTGTATGGACCAGTTCAGGGTAACTTCTCTGTGTGTGTATGGACCAGTTCAGCGTAATTTCTCGATGTGTGTATGGACCAGTTCAGGGAAATTGCTCTGTGTGTATGGACTAGTTCAGGGTCATTACTCTATGTATGTATGGACCAGTTCAGGATAATTGCTTGATGTGTGTATGGACCAGTTCAGGGTAATTGCTCTATGTGTGTATGGACCAGTTCAGGGTAACTTCTCTGTGTGTGTATGGACCAGTTCAGAGTAATTGCTCTATGAGTGTATGGACCAGTTCAGGGTAATTGCTCTGTGTGTATGGACTAGTTCAGGGTCATTACTCTATGTATGTATGGACCAGTTCAGGGTAATTGCTCTGTGTGTATGGACTAGTTCAGGGTAATTACTCTATGTATGTATGGACCAGTTCAGGATAATTGCTCTGTGTGTGTATGGACTAGTTCAGGGTAATTACTCTGTGTGTATGGACCAGTTCAGGGTAATTGCTCTGTGTGTGTATGGACTAGTTCAGGGTAATTGCTATGTGTGTATGGACCAGTTTAGGGTAATTGCTCGATGTGTGTATGGACCAGTTCAGGGTCATTACTCTGTATGTATGGACCAGTTCAGGGTAATTGCTCTATGTGTATGGACCAGTTCAGGGTTTTTGCTCTGTGTGTGTATGGACTAGTTCAGGGAAATTGCTCTGTGTGTATGGACCAGTTCAGGGTCATTACTCTGTTTATGTATGGACCAGTTCAGGGTTATTACTCTGTGTGTGTATGGACCAGTTCAGGGTAATTTCTTGATGGGTGTATGGACCAGTTCAGGGTCATTACTCTGTGTATGTATGGACTAGTTCAGGGTCATTACATTGTGTATGTATGGACCAGTTCAGGGTAATTGCTCGATGTGTGTATGGGCCAGTTCAGGGTAATTGCTCTATGTGTGTATGGGCCAGTTCAGGGTAATTGCTCGATGTGTGTATGGACCAGGTCAGGGTCATTACTCTGTGTATGTATGGACCAGTTCAGGGTCATTACTATGTGTGTGTATGGACCAGTTCAGGGTAATTTCTCGATGTGTGTATGGACCAGTTCAGGGTAATTACTCTGTGTATGTATGGACCAGTTCAGGGTCATTACTCTATGTATGTATGGACCAGTTCAGGGTCATTACTATGTGTGTGTATGGACCAGTTCAGGGTAATTGCTCTATGTGTGTATGGACCAGTTCAGGGTAATTGCTCTGTGTGTGTATGGACCAGTTCAGGGTAATTGCTATGTGTGTGTTTGGACCAGTTCAGGGTCATTACTCTGTGTATGTATGGATCAGTTCAGGGTCATTACTCTGTGTATGTATGGACCAGATCAGGGTCATTACTCTGTGTGTGTATGGACCAGTTCAGGGTAATTGCTCTGTGTGTGTATGGACCAGTTCAGGGTTATTGTTATGTGTGTGTTTGGACCAGTTCAGGGTCATTACTCTGTGTATGTATGGCCCAGTTCAGGGTCATTACTCTGTGTATGTATGGCCCAGTTCAGGGTCATTACTCTGTGTATGTATGGATCAGTTCAGGGTCATTAGTCTGTGTATGTATGGACCAGATCAGGGTCATTACTCTGTGTGTGTATGGACCAGTTGAGGGTTATTGTTATGTGTGTGTTTGGACCAGTTCAGGGTCATTACTATGTGTGTGTATGGACCAGTTCAGGGTAATTTCTCGATGTGTGTATGGACCAGTTCAGGGTCATTACTCTGTGTGTGTGTGGACTAGTTCAGGGTAATTGCTCTGTGTTTGTATGGACCAGTTCAGGGTAATTGCTATGTGTGTGTTTGGAATTGCTATGTGTGTATGGACTAGTTCAGGGTAATTGCTCTGTGTGTATGGACCAGTTCAGGGTAATTGCTCTATGTGTGTATGGACTAGTTCAGGGTAATTGCTGTGTGTATGAACCAGCAGTCTTCTCTACACAAATGTTATGTTTTTATGTTGTATTGTAGGTTTCAGAGCAATTAAGTGATGCAGTTTTATATATATGCATAATTGATATGTATAATTTCTTGTTCCCATTCCAACAATGACAGAAGGAAACTGTTACAGGGATATGTAGAACTAGGATTACATTTACTATATGGTTATGTCACCTGTTACCACATGTGACCTGAATATGTCCCTGCAGGATGTGAAATGCTTTTATAATTGTGATGACATTGCAAATTGAAGATTTCTCACATGATTTATGGTTAGATTCTGTTCAATCAAATTGTCTCCATTCGATCAATTTTGATTGATTTTTTTTTATTAAATGTTATTAATCATTTGTTTGGCTAATCCAAACCTTGCTGTTGGTTCAGTGTGGCAATATTGTTGTTCTGGGTGGTTGCACTTCTCAGTTTTTGTGTTTATTTTGAATATCGCTTGAAGCAAACCTGAGATGATAGCTATTAAATGATAATAAAATAGACAAAGCCGTTCAGGCGCGAGGACATTTAAACAGCATTTTACTGAAGTTTACAAACAGTTCCATAGCACCTAGGTTATGTTACAAATGTTTGATCACGGGGAAAAAAAGAGTCCTTTAAAAAAGGTCAGGTTTTAAAAGGAACATGCGTACATGATAATACATTTTCTGTTATTTACTTTCCTCTTTTTGGTTAACATCTATTATGTAGTCACAGTTAGAGTATGTCACAAATAGTTTGATGTTGGTGACAAAGTTGTATGTATGTCATGGTGAGGGTTTGTGATGTATAGTTTGATGTCAGAGATACAGGGGTTTTATATGGGAGGAAACCCTAGTAACCTGGAGAAAACCCATGTGGTCAGGCAAGTGACCAAATACCTTTTTTTCTGTAATCAGGAAATCAGAAATAGCCGTCTTGGGGAAAGATGATCATGAGTGCATTTTCCATTGTACCACCCACCCCTCTGATGCATACGGACATATAAATTGATGCCAGTTATACTTGAAACATTGACATGTTTAAATATGTGGTCATTGTATTGAGTGTTATCTCAGTGTTGAAAGTTAACTGATTGTTTGTTATTAAAATGGCCACTTAAGATTTGTCTGCATTGCTTTTAGTGGACAGTGGAATCAATTTAATTTTAAGTATACTTTGATAGCAAGTCATTCTTGTATTCAATCTGAGGTGAAAATCACAACAGCATGACAACAAATTCTGAATTTAAATTCAAGCTTTCTAGTTGAGTAAATAAGATGGATCATGATGAGTCATTAGAGAGTAAGATGTCCTGGGGCTGTGTCTGGTTATACCTGTACAATATCTTCTGTATTGACGGTTTCAAGGTACCGCACAGGTACAACAGGTATCTGTTGATGGTCCCTAGGTACCACACATGTATAACAGGTATCTGCTGATGGTCCCTAGGTACCACACTGGTATGACAGGTACAACAGGTATCTGTTGATGGTCTCTATGTACCACACAGGTATGACAGGTATCTGTTTGATGGTCCCTAGGTACCACACATGCAGGTATGACGGGAACCACACAGGTACAACAGGTATCTGTTGATGGTCCCTATGTACCACACAGGTACAACAGGTACCACACAGGTACAACAGGTACCACACAGGTACAACAGGTATCGCTTGATGGTCCCTAGGTACTTCACATGTATGACAGGTACCACACAGGTACAACAAGTATCTGTTTGATGGTCCCTAGGTACCACACAGATATGACAGGGGTATGACAGGTACAACAGGTATCTGTTGATGGTCCCTAGGTACCACACAGGTATAACAGGTATCTGTTGATGGTCCCTAGGTACCACACATGTATAACAGGTATCTGCTGATGGTCCCTAGGTACCACACAGGAATGACAGGTACAACAGGTATCTGTTGAAGGTCCCAATTAAAGGTACCACACAGGTATGACAGCACACAGGTATGACAGGTACCACACAGGTATAACAGGTATCTGCTGATGGTCCCTAGGTACCACACTGGTATGACAGGTACAACAGGTATCTGTTGAAGGTCCCAATTAAAGGTACCACACAGGTACAACAGGTATATATTTATGATCTCCGTGTACTGTCACTAGATACCACATAGGTATGATCCCTCTGTATGGTCAGTCGAGTATATGACTGTGATCTGTCTGGTCAGTCAAGTATATGACCATGTTCTGTCTGTCTGGTCAGTCTAGTGTGTGATGGTGTTCTATCTGTCTGGTCAGTCTAGTGTGATGGTGTTCTATCTATCTTGTCAGCCTAATATGTCACCGTGATCTGTTTGGTCAGTCTAGTATGTGACCGTGATCTTTCTGGTCAGTCTAGTGTGTGATGGTGTTCTATCTGTCTGGTCAGTCTAGTATGTGACCATGATCTGTCTGGTCAGTCTTGTGTGTGATGGAGTTCTATCTGTCTGGTCAGTCTAGTATGTGACCGTGATCTGTCTGGTCAGTCTAGTGTGTGATGGTGTTCTTTCTGTTTGGTCAGTCTAGTATGTGATGGTGTTCTATCTGTCTGGTCAGTTTAGTGTGTGATGGCGTTCTATCTGTCTGGTCAGTCTAGTGTGTGATGGTGTTCTATCTGTTTGGTCGGTCTAGTATGTGATGGTGTTCTATCTGTCTGGTCAGTCTAGCATGTGACCATGATCTGTCTGGTCAGTCTTGTGTGTGATGGAGTTCCATCTGTCTGGTCAGTCTAGTATGTGACCGTGATCTGTCTGGTCAGTCTGGTGTGTGATGGAGTTCTATCTGTCTGGTCAGTCTAGTATGTGACCATGATCTATCTGGTCAGTCTTGTGTGTGATGGAGTTCTATCTGTCTGGTTAGTCTAGTATGTGACCGTGATCTGTCTGGTCAGTCTAGTGTGTGATGGTGTTCTATCTGTCTGGTTAGTCTAGTGTGTGATGGTGTTCTATCTGTCTGGTCAGTCTAGTATGTGATGCTGTTCTATCTGTCTGGTTAGTCTAGTATGTGATGGTGTTCTATCTGTCTGGTCAGTTTAGTGTGTGATGGCGTTCTATCGGTCTGGTTTGTGTACTATATGTAGGTGACAAGGTCACAATGTGGTAATGGCTGACCCATCAATCTATATACAATTTATCTACCATTATTACTATGTACTCTCAGGTCTCAATAATGGAGGTTCAAATTAACTTCAATGGAAAGTCAGTGGTATAATGTTGTGTAACTTTGAATTTTATGGGATAAGGAAATTTGATAAGATGTGAAATGATACCAGTGAATTTGTAATCAAGATGCTAATTGTGGGAGTGTGTTTACCTGTATTTGTAGTGTAATCTTAAATATGTCTACCTTTATTACATGAAAGTTCTTATTACTGCCAAACAAAAAAGTCTAGTGATCCCTATAATAGAGAGTATACTTGTGGACCGTATTTGGGATATAGTGTATAGATGACAATCTCCCACAAAGACAATGCTGTAGTTTACACCAGCTCAAGTTACATGTTCTGGGGTTCCTTCAGCAGACAGATCCTCTGATTGCCCATAGATAACAGCCAATTTACTTTTTACAAAAGCCTTGGATTTTTTGCATATATTGACTAGGTCTAGTCAGTGTAGTAGGCAATGCAGACTTGTGTCCTGTGGAATCCCTACTCTGGGGAAGCTGGACCCAAGATCTAACATGGTACTAAAGGATAAAATAAAGTTATTGGTGAGAATTGAAGAAATTGTTGCAACCTAAAGGTCATCTGCAGCAGAAATTACATTTAAGTAAACTTGAGAGTTTTAACTTTGAATCCAAATTGCTGATGTTCCGTCAGGTACAGCTAGTAGTTAGGTCTATTCCTTGTTGTGTATTAGCCATATCATTTTAAACAACCGATCATTTGAGGATTAAGGTCAGTAGAATTTAGTGATGGAGACCTATGTCTGATGGTGGTATTCATCATTATGCAGCTTTTCCCTTGGATTTAAGAGAAGGAAGATACAATACCGTTACTACATCCAGGTCAAGTGATACATAGGCTTAAGTTTTGTAAAGGACTAAGAAATAATATGTTAAGGTGTGACTAGGAAATAATATGTTAAGGTGTGACTAGGAAATAATGTGTTTAGGTGTGACTAGGAAATAATGTGTTAAGGTATGACTAGGAAATAACATGTTTAGATGTGACTAGGAAATAACATGTTTCGGTGCGACTAGGAAATATTGTGTTAAGGTGTGACTAGGAAATAATGTATTAAGGTGTGACTAGGAAGCAATGTGTTTAGGTGTAACTAGGAAATAATGTGTTAAGGTGTGATGAGGAAATAATGTGCTAAGGTGTGACTAGGAAATAATGTGTTAAGGTATGACTGGGAAATAACATGTTTAGATGTGACTAGGAAATAACATGTTTCGGTGCGACTAGGAAATATTGTGTTAAGGTCTGACTAGGAAATAATGTATTAAGGTGTGACCAGGAAGTAATGTGTTTAGGTGTGACTAGGAAATAATGTGTTAAGGTGTGACGAGGAAATAATGTGTTAAGGTGTGACTAGGAAGTGATGTGTTAAGGTGTGACGAGGAAATAATGTATTTAGGTGTGACTAGGAAGCAATGTGTTTAGGTGTAACTAGGAAATAATGTGTTAAGGTGTGATGAGGAAATAATGTGTTAAGGTGTGACTAGGAAATAATGTGTTAAGGTGTGACTAGGAAGTAATGTGTAAAGGTGTGACTAGGTAGTAATGTGTTTAGGTGTGACGAGGAAATAATGTATTTAGGTGTGACTAGGAAGCAATGTGTTAAGGTGTGACTATGAAATAATGTGTTAAGGTGTGACGAGGAAATAATGTGTTGAGGTGTGACTAGGAAGTAATTTGTTAAGGTGTGACTAGGTAATAACACTTTTAGGTGTGACTAGGAAATAACACTTTAATGTGTGACTAGGAAATAATGTGTTTGGTGTGACTAGGAATTAATGCTTTTATGTGTGACTAGGAAATAACTCTTTTAGGTGTGACTAGGAAATAACGCTTAAAGGTGTAAGTAGGAAATAATGTGTTAAGGTGTGACTAGGAAGTAATGTGTTAAGGTGTGACTAGGTAATAACAATTTAGGTGTGACTAGGAAATAATGTGTTTATGTGTGACTAGATAAAAACACTTTTAGGTGTGACTAGGAAATAATGTGTTTATGTGTGACTAGGAAATAACACTTTAATGTGTGACTAGGACATAATATGTTTAGGGGTGACTAGGACATAATGTATTTAGGTGTGACTCGGAAATAATGTGTTTAGGTGTGACTAGGAAATAACGCTTTAAGGTGTGAGTAGGACATAATATGTTAAGGTGTGACTAGGACATAATGTATTTAGGTGTGACTAGGACATAATGTATTTAGGTGTGACTAGGAAATAATGTGTTTAGGTGTGACTAGGAAATAACGCTTTAAGGTGTGAGTAGGACATAATATGTTAAGGTGTGACTAGGACATAATGTATTTAGGTGTGACTAGGACATAATGAGTTTAGGTTGACTAGGACATTACATGTTTTGGTGTGACTAGGAAATAATGTGTTAAGGTGTGACTTGGTAATATTGTGTTAAGGTGTGACTAGGTAATATTGTGTTAAGGTGTGATAAAGGAGTAAGTTGTTGAAGTGAGGATAGGAGATATTAGGTCATCTCTGTTGAGATAGGATTTACTGGTCCTGCTCTTGGATCATGCTTCTCTGGCCAAGAGTAGCAAAGTTTCTCAGATTGTTTCTGCTGTAACATGAAGGCTGTATATGCCAAGATGGATATTTCAAAGAAAGGCAGATAATTAGTACAAGATAGCAGTTATGAAAGGAAATAGCTATATAGGCTGTTGAGAGTTTATCTGTGAGCCGACTCTCATGGCTTTGCTCAACAGAACACATCCAGATGCAATCTCCTTTGTTTTAATATCAGTATGATGAAATGCACATGCACACAAGGAAATTTGTAAATTAAGACAATTACAATCTTTTTGAAGAAAAAGAAAAAGAGTTTGTTTAAGATCTAGAGACATTACATGATTGGAAACAGTCCACACCTATTGGTTAATTCCTGGTCAGATCTCAGCCGAACAGCACCTGTATTAAATCAACTACAAGTTAGGTCATAACACCATGTTTTACACTCAGTATCTGTGTAACACACACTTCTGTATAGGAGATTATAGTATGACTGGTAAATTTCTCCAATACCTTTATAAATACTGTTCACCAACACCCCTGAAAATACACTGACAACCAATAAATACCCCTGATAAGTAGTGACCACCTATATACCCCTCATAACTAGTGACTACTATACCAACCGCCAATACCTTTATAAATACTGACCACCAACACCCCGGAAAATACACTGACAACCAGAACTCCTAAAGTTCTCTGTTATGCCCGATTTTATGTTGATGTGTTCTTTTATATATGGGAATGCAGTTATGACACTAAGAAGTGAATTTGGCATGTCACTCCAGCCAAAAAAGTATCAGTACATACAGAAGTTGTTTTGACCTAGACAATATGGGTGTGTGATATTCAGAGTTGACTTTTAGAGGTTTGGGTGCATGCACGTGTCTGTACTAGTTACCCATGTGATGGATGCCATTCTCGGTGTATGTAGGTATGGCTCCAGGCCTTAAAGTCTGCAGCAGACAGCCCACTCTGTAGTACCTTCAGGTATATCATTTATAACTCCAACTGGTATTACAGTGCCCTTCTCTAGCGTGTCACATTGGGAAACTTCACAGTCTGTATGCTGTAATAATAAATAGGACTGAAATGATGCATTTTCTCATGATACAATACATAACTTTATACAAGACAATAGGTATTGTTATCAATATCCAAAAGCTAAATGATAAAACAGAATATAGCCTCTTTGTTGGGATTTTCATGCCTTAGATCTTTATAGTCTATATCTGCAACTAATCCAAAGTAGCATTTTCCTGAGGCTAACCTTAATTTGTGTCCTTTATTTTCAACGGCAATAGATTTTTTTTTGTATGCCCTTATTTATTGGTTATTGCCATTGCTTTGACACAACTGAAACGTAGAGGCTTCAACATAATTTCACTTAGATGGGAGAAAATGCTTCATTGCCAGATTTTCTTTTATCTACAGAGGGTATGGCCTCAATGTTATAGGTAATTGATGTTAATCCTATACAACCTAAGATCAGTTGACAAGTTTTCTTATATCTACAGAGGGTATGGCCTCAATGTTATAGGTAATTGATGTTAATCCTATGCAGCCTAAGATCAGGTGACAAGTTTGCTGCGGTTCCTTGCATTATGTTGCATCTTCCTACTAATTATTTGTTGACTATTACCTTCACATTCAATGTTTCCTACCAGATACCAAAACGCTGCCATGCTGCAGGCGATTTGAAGTGTCATTCTACTTTAGTTTATTATGTGATTGGGTGTGTATTAGAGCTCACATCAGCAGTAGTAACACTGGGTCTAAATTTGATAAATGTATTGGCCTTGAAGAGTCTGTAGCAACTAAAACATGAAATAAACTTCCAGTGAATGAACAATCCCCATCACTTTTCTTCAGAAACATACAGGTTATACTCTACTGTCCTACAGACATACAGGTAATACTGTCCTACAAAAATACAGGTGCGTAGTACTCAACTGTCTTACTGACATACAGGTAATAGTAACTGTCCTACAAAAATACAGGTACGCAGTACTCTACTGTCATACAGACATACAGGTAATAGTAACTGTCATACAGACATACAGGTAATACTCGACTGTCCTACAGACATTTAGGTAATACTCTACTGTCCTACAGACATACAGGTAATACTCTACTGTCCTACAGACATATAGGTAATACTCTACTGTCCTACAGACATATAGGTAATACTCGACTGTCATACAGACGTACAGGTAATACTCTACTGTCCTACAGACATACAGGTAATACTCGACTGTCCTACAGACATAGAAGTAATACTCTAGTGTCCTACAGACATATAGGTAATACTCTACTGTCCTACAGACATACAGGTAATACTGTCCTACAAAAATACAGGTGTGTAGTACTCAACTGTCTTACTGATATACAGGTAATAGTAACTGTCCTACAAAAATACAGGTATGCAGTACTCTACTGTCATACAGACATACAGGTAATACTCGACTGTCCTACAGACATATAGGTAATACTCTACTGTCCTACAAACATATAGGTAATACTCGACTGTCATACAGACATACAGGTAATACTCTACTGTCCTACAGACATACAAGTAATACTCTAGTGTCCTACAGACATAAAGGTAATACTCTAGTGTCCTACTGACATACAGGTAGTACTCTACTGTCCTACCGACATACAAGTAATACTCTAGAGTTCTACTGACATACAGGTAATACTATAGTGTTCTACTGACATACACATAATACTCTAGTGTCCTAATGACATACAGGTAATACTATAGTGTTCTACTGACATACACAAAATACTCTAGTGTCCTAATGACATACAGGTAATACTGTCCTACAAAAATACAGGTATGCAGTACTCTACTGTCATACAGACATACAGGTAATACTCTAGTGTTCTACTGACATACACATAATACTCTAGTGTCCTACTAACATACAAGTAATACTCTACTGTCCTACAGACATACAAGTAATACTCTAGTGTTCTACTGACATACAGGTAGTACTCTACTGTCCTACAGACATAGAAGTAATACTCTAGTGTCCTACTGACATACAAGTAATACTCTAGTGTCCTACTGACATACAAGTAATACTCTAGTGTCCTACTGACATACAAGCAATACTCTAGTGTCCTACTGACATACAGGTAATACTCTAGTGTCCTACTGACATACACATAATACTCTAGTGTCCTACTGACATACAAGTAATACTCTAGTGTTCTACTGACATACACAAAATACTCTAGTGTCCTACTAACATACAAGTAATACTCTAGTGTTCTACTGACATACAAGCAATACTCTAGTGTCCTACTGACATACAAGTAATACTCTAGTGTTCTACTGACATACACATAATACTCTAGTGTCCTACTGACATACAAGTAATACTCTAGTGTTCTACTGACATACAAATAATACTCTAGTGTCCTACTGACATACAGGTAATACTCTAGTGTCCTACTGACATACACGTAATACTCTAGTGTCCTACTGACATACACGTTATATTCTACTGTCATACAGACATACAAGTAATACTATACAGTTCTACAAACATACAGGTAGTACCCTACTGTCATACAAACATACAGGTAGTACTCTACTGTCCTAGAAACAAACAGATAAGCTGTCCCATAATTGAGTTCAGTTATATTCACCCTATATCTCAATGAGAGACACTTCATGTTCAAGGCTGCTATAGTTTGATGACTTAAGTTCATTGTCAGGAATCCTCTGGATGTGGCAGATACAGGGGTAGTAGAACTACAATATAAACATACATTATCACCTGGATCTTATTCCTTTGCCAAATCCCTATACAGTGTGAACAGGCATTCTAGCTTGTTATAGCAAATGTTTACTAGTGATGATTTGAGGATAATGAAAAAATGTTTATTCAAACATAATTCTGTTTTTAATCTTTGTTAAAGTGCTTGTTCCTTCAAAAGTAAACAGACAGGTTTATCATTATCTAGGTCTGATTACAGTTGATTGTGCCTGTATACCCCGTGTGATGTAAAGAATACCCGGCCATTCGGTGCAGGCCTCAGTCAGGAAGGCATCAGCTTTCATTTTCACATGAGTTTTCATCTTTACTGTTCTACATGCCCAGTGATAGCTAGGAAGTAATCTGTGGCTCTGTAGTTAGATAGTGCACTAGTTCTGCTTCTCACAGATGTATGTCAATAAAAAAAGATGTAAGTCTCCAAGATAGTGGTCATCTCTTTGATTCAGTTCAGATCACCAGTGTGTTGGGTATAGAGAGGATACATAGTAAAGGTTTTAGAGGTTAACGTTCCTCAGACCTGGTTAAGTAAAACAGCAGTGTTCCCTTGTATCCAACTAAAGATGTACTGATTGACAAAGAGGTGTTTATAAAATATTGCAGCCTAGCTTTTGATGTAGTAGTTACTGCGATGTTTGGACACGATAGAATCTCGGCTTTCACTTGTCTAACTTAGGGGCTTGTTGCTTCTAGGTCACAGTGCAATTAAAAAAGAATACTTAGTGAAAATTAATGGGACAATTGGAAGCACTTATTCATATTTATGCTAAACTTGTGTGTGATATGGGGTGTTTTGGTGATACTGCTAGTTGTGTATAGGCGATATCCTGAACCTTATCAGCCTGGCATAAGCCATATCTGTTTAACTTTGGTTCAACACATTTCACTAAAATTACGCCTTGATTACACTTTTTGTGTCATTTCTGACGATTTGGATGCTGTACAAAATATTGACATGTAGTTTATGGTAAAAAGCTTATAATATGACTATTTCCATATTCTTCCTAGTATCAACCCTCGACCCATATAAGCATTCGGGGTGGTATCGAGGTCTCTAGTTGATACAGGGTAGGATATGGAAATTATCAAATGGTAACCTATGTCCCATCATATTTGACAAACAAATTCCATCACACATATCCCCTTGTACATATCCCATTGTATACCTTCATCAATATTCTTTTAAACATATGTTTATATATATCCTTTAGTTTAAGTAAGACCTCAGTGCATTATATCAGCAGTGTACCAGTAGTGTATACACATTCACTCATTACATGCTGGATTAGCTAGGCTAAGCCCAGGAGTTATTAAACCAGAAGACTTGTAGTCATTATCCTAAGTTTATCCTGGCAAAAAGTTTACGATGAAATTTAACAAGGAAATTGAAAGTCAAAAGAAAATTAGTAGATATTAAAAAAAATCATTGTGCTGAGGATGTTAAGTTTGAAATGTAATAATAAATCACCTATGTCAACAAGAATTCAAGGTTTGCATCCTCTGACAATAATTTTGTTCTGATTGTGTAGTGTTCTAAAGCCTGTGCAGGTTGTATAATCCGTTCTGATCTGGTCAGTTGGATGTGTGATTAGCGTGTATAACCTAGCCTGATCCTACTTCCAGGTGTGTAGTGGTCCTTATCAACAAAGGCAAGCAGTCACACATACTCAACTTCTCAAAGAAAACCCTCACATCGCTTGCATTTTCGCCAGATGGGAAACACATCGTCACAGGGGAGGTAAGTAGAGACACAATGTGCCAGGGGAGGTAAGTGTCGACCTCTATGTAGGTAAATATAAATAATTTATACCAGTATCATTACTAGAGTTTCAGTTGTTGTTTTTAATGAACATGACTAGTATTGTACAATCTTGTCACTAATAGGATAAAGAGTCTCATGTATAAATTAATTTAAATCCTGGAACATGACATCCATAAATGTTTCATGTTATGTAATATTATTGTGAACAATTTGACTTTTTATGTAAATACTGCTGACGTAGGTAAACCATAAGAACTGCTTGCTAACTCAGCTGTTTTCAGTTGTAACAATCCTCCTTGACATTTGTTGGTCCAGCAGTATACATTGTGTGTAGGATTTATAGAAGTGGTGTATATTATGTGTATCTATAAAGAGAAATGTTGGGATGCTCGGTCTATCTATGCATGAATAAATCAATGGTTTATTGCACATCTTTTATTTGAAAATTGATTGTTTGATTGAATGAAATAGATATGAAATAAAGCCATCTGTGGAAATAAACAGCAAACTATCTGTTACAAGACAAAAGGTTTTATTTTTATTATCCATTGATTTATAAACTTGATGAGTCAAAATCAGCGACATATGTTTTGTAGCGTGATAGATGACACGGAAGAATTCCTGTACACTTCCTCGACTTATCAAATGTAGAACATCTTACCTGTGCAATGTAAAGAACTATAGTTAGCATGTCTATTGTGTGCTGAATTAGAATAACTTGATGAAATACAACAGATTATAGGGTATTGATCAACACAGATTCAATGTTGGGTGTGTTACGGTAGAGGCTTTTCATGTATGTTGTTTTATTCTCCACCTCACAGAGCGGGCACCACCCAGCAGTCCGGGTGTGGAATGTGGAGGAAAAATCACAAGTTTCGGAGCTCCATGGTCACAAGTTTGGAATTAATTGTGTGGTAATGATTTTATATTAAATTGTTTTGCACATGAGCTTCAACAACTTTCAATTTACTTGATTTTTAAGCCGCTCTTGGCGAGAGCCGTTTGTCCAGAAAACGAAATGACGAACCCACTTCCGTTCGGGGTGCGTGCGCATAATTCAGTCTTGCATGCTTCCGCCATATAGTTTTGTTATCGTAGGAAGTAGAATCTCTGACATTCACCTGTGGGTTACATACAGTCTTCTGATACTCTTCTCCAAATAATTATCCATACTTTAAATAATTGCTGAAAACAAAATGTTTATCTCCCCGGTGCATTCTACGAGTGTTGTGGTGTTGAAATTCGTGCACTGGGTTTGAGCGTTTTAGCAACTCGGATTGAGGTCTGAGGAGGTTTACGCGTGTGAAACACATATGAATCGAAAAAGCACATGTGAAGCCTGTCAAGCATTGGCGCTGTCTGTAGAAGGAAGAAGTAAATATATATACTTATAAACTGTATGCGTGATGAAGTATAACCTTTACTTTGATGTTTCAAACGGGAACGTAATATGACATATCGTGCTTAGGTTGATAACGGCAATGGCTCTTGAGACGAGACGATATATGTGAACTGTGTATGCTTATCAAACATTTCTGTAACACAGTATGCTTTTTCTGGTGTATTTATTTATGCAAATGTAACAATTTAAGAACATGACACAACTGCCACTGCTGTTTGACAAGAATTCGCGCCGTGTCAAATATTATCAAATCCGGTGTAAAGGAAATAACTCTTATGTTGGTAAAGTCGCATTGAGAGATATAATTCAAACATATTCCAAGAACATTTGTAAGATTTTGTACATTCAATGACAGTAAATAAAGTCACTACATATATTAATAATTATTATTAATATGAATAAAAAATAAATCAAATTAAAAGGAGTACAATGTCTCTTTTCTCTTTGCATGTTTTCCCACTTCTGTTAATTATCTTTCATTTCACAAGCACAAATGCACCTATTCTTTATTATCCATTCACCGATTGCCATTATGCACGTAAATGCTCATGTCACATCATCGGAGGATGCTAATTAATGAAAATGATAACAATGCGTCACACATAAAAATGGTGAAAAAGAGGAGAGGGAGAATGTTTTTAAAGCATCATTTAAGAGGTGATTGATTTTGGAAATTCCAAAGGCAACATCATCACATGACCAATCTGTTATCAGTATCCCCTCCTGAATTTTTTTCCTGGTTGGAAAATCCCATTCAGTCACGATAATTTACCAATTTACTTGAAAAGTTGCCTATTATGGCTATTTTGGGGCAGAATTTTGAAAGGTTCTACAATCATTCCAATTTTCCCAAATTGCTAAACACCTAAGACGCATTACCATTTAAACAATTTGTTTATGAAGACTAAAGCTTATCTCGTGTAGTTGAAATAGAGAAAAAACAAAATAAGACAAATCATGTAAATAAACCACACTATTTTTATGGTTCAAGCCATCAGCTTTGGTTTAAGTGACAACTTCACACAAGTTCTCATGAGTTTGTACTGGTTCTCTGTATCGTTCGTCCAAATCAAAATGGCGGTGTTTGATCTCGACGATTTTCTTCAATGTTCATATGAATGATTTGTCAGTTAAATTACTCGTGGAAAGGACGAGTAGGTGGAGAAAAGATTGAGTCACTGTTCTACGGCCTTGTGTTTACAGAATGAGGATGACTTACGATGTGTGTTAGATATTTCATTTCTTATATGGATGAAGAAATTGTTTTGGAAGTTCAACTCATTTTACCTTTTATGTAATTGTTGCTGACCTTAGCCCATTTATTTTCATCTTCTCAGGCATTCTCACCCAACCTGAAGTACCTGGTGTCTGTTGGCTCACAACATGACATGATAGTTAACGTCTGGAACTGGAGGACTGCAACCAAGGTGGCCTCCAACAAAATCTCCAGCAAAGTAAGTCACCAGCTTAATGAACACATTGACAGTAACACCGCCACAGTGGTAGTCATAATGAACACATTGACTGTAACACCGCCACAGTGGTAGTCATAATGAACACATTGACAGTAACACCGCCACAGTGGTAGTAGTAATGAACACATTGACAGTAACACCGCCACAGTGGTAGTCATAATGAACACATTGACAGTAACACCGCCACAGTGGAAGTCATAATGAACACATTGACAGTAACACCGCCACAGTGGGAGTAATAATGAACACATTGACAGTAACACCTCCACAGTGGTAGTAATAATGAACACATTGACAGTAACCCCGCCACAGTGGTAGTAATAATGAACACATAGACAGTAACACCGCCACAGTGGTAGTAATAATGAACACATAGACAGTAACACCGCCACAGTGGTAGTAATAATGAACACATTCACAGTAACACCGCCACAGTGGTAGTAATAATGAACACATAGACAGTAACACCGCCACAGTGGTAGTAATAATGAACACATAGACAGTAACACCGCCACAGTGGTAGTAATAATGAACACATTGCCAGTAACACCGCCACAGTGGTAGTAATAATGAACACATTCACAGTAACACCGCCACAGTGGTAGTAATAATGAACACATTCACAGTAACACCGCCACAGTGGTAGTAATAATGAACACATTCACAGTAACACCGCCACAGTGGTAGTAATAATGAACACATTGCCAGTAACACCGCCACAGTGGTAGTAATAATGAACACATTGACAGTAACACCGCCACATTGGTAGTAATAATCTTGTACATTTCCAAGTTGGGTGTAATTCTGTGTGATTAATGTTAATTATTGGTTATCTAAGGCGTGAGGGGGGGTATTGAATTCAATTCTGATGTTTTGTTCTAATGAAAAGAAAGGGCTTTTCATGTGAGGAACAAAACGGCTAACAAACTTCTACAGAATGTTGTTTGGTGTGAAACAGAAATTATCTCCCTTTGGTGTATTCATGGATTAAATTAAATTTAATTTTAGGGGAAAAAAGGTAACAAATTGTATAATTGAAGGTAATGACCACTTACTGCTTATTCGTGTTGATGTATAAGAGTGTTTAACTTTTTTACATTGTAGGTGAATGCTGTAGATTTCTCAGAGGATGGATCCATGTTTGTGACTGTTGGAAACAGACATGTGAAGTTTTGGTACCTGGACAGCAGTAAATCAAGGGTATATAATGATAATCTGCTATAGAACCTGGTGTATACGTTACCTCACTCTAGCCGGATCCTAAGCTACTATAGTTTTACACTTACATAGGATCCTGCATTACTGGTCATGTTCTAGTGACAGTTTAATCTAGCCCAACAGTGTGACACTTCAAACTTCTCTGTGTCAGAAATCCCAGGTGTACCCCTTAACATGTGTGTATGACAGGAAAGAGGACCTAACCTCTATGTGGCATCACCACGTCATATAACATCCTGTTATAGTATAATGTGTAGGATATCATTCTGGATTTTATAAGCTGGATTTAGTCTCATTACTATACATAATAACAACCTGCAAAGGAAGACAATTTTTTTGACTCGTACCCTGCTTGGTTTTGAAATATGAGCTACATGGCGTTCATAGCTATGTAATAAGTGTATTATTATTTTGTGGTTTAAATAATGTGTTGAATTTGTATTTAAATAGTGTCAGTGTTGTATTTAAAGTTATCATTGTCTGTTATAGTGAGTTTTGAGGGTGGTGAGAAGGTAATTATCATTTACTGTTACAGATCAATGAGACTGTACCACTCCAGGGCCGCTCTGGGATCCTTGGTGCACAGAAGAACAACTTCTTCTGTGATGTTGTTTGTGGTAAAGGGAGGATGTCAAAAAGTGTCTTCAGCATAACACAGTCTGGACTGCTGTGTGAATTCAACGAAAAACGACTACTAGACAAATGGGCAGAGTTACGGGTAGGTGTATAAATAGTTAACATTCATTTACAAATTGGCAGAGTTACGGGTAGGTGTATAAATAGTTAACATTCATTTACGAATGGGCAGAGTTACGGGTAGGTGTATAAATAGTTAACATTCATTTACAAATTGGCAGAGTTACAGGTGGGTGTATAAATAGTTTACATTCATTTACAAATGGGCAGAGTTACAGGTGGGTGTATAAATAGTTAACATTCATTTACGAATGGGCAGAGTTACAGGTGGGTGTATAAATAGTTTACATTCATTTACAAATGGGCAGAGTTACAGGCGGGTGTATAAATAGTTAACATTCATTTACAAATGGGCAGAGTTACAGGTAGGTGTATAAATAGTTTACATTCATTTACAAATTGGCAGAGTTACAGGTGGGTGTGTACCCTTGGTAAATTGTCAATACTTTCTATTGAGTTGTACTGGCTGTAAAATATTAGGGTTTTATTTAAACAAATTATCAAATGGTCAGATTTACTATATTTTTGGAAATTGAAACGAAATATGAAGATTGAGCTGTATGATTGTCGTATTTCATGTTGTGATGTCCTTGAATAGGACCTGTATAGTTACGGCTCTACTGTTACATTACAGACGCCCAGTGCCAGCTGTCTGTTGTCCTTGCTGTATAGGACCTGTATAGTTACATTGTATGTGATGGCTCTACTATTATGTTGCAGACGCCCAGTGCCAGCTGTCTGTCAGCAGGAGAGGACCATATATTTGTCGGCTGTGCCAATGGTGTGGTGCGGGTGTTTAGTGGCAGGAACCTGCACTTCCTGGTTTCACTGCCCCGCCCTCACCACCTCGGTGTAGACGTAGCCTCAGTACTCAGTCCCAGGTAAACCCTTCCTTCTATTCTTCTTTCCTATCCCACCACTATAGTGCCTCATCTGTTAGACTGTGCTCTCCTTCATTTTCCTCACCAAGTCTTTGTTGTCAGCCCCCTCTTTGGCTGTGCTTTCCTTCCTTTTTCACTCCATCTCACCCACCTTCTAACTCCTGTGTAAGTCTCTATTGTCAGTCTCTGTAGGTCAGGCCGTTCTTCCTTACTGACCATAATTCCCCAATGTTAGCCCTTAATCCATATCCCAGGAGCAATCCCCCTACTTTGTCCACCTCACCTCCAAATATCAGACATATATCAGTTCCTACAAAACTGAGCTCTTTAGCCCTGTGTGCTACCCAGGGTAGGGTCTCTGTTGCAGTTCCCCAAAATGCTGCCTTCTTCCGTTTAGCCCACACTTCTCTTAAGTATTATTGTATGATATTGAAAACAATCACAAAAATCCTAATTTCCTCTCCTGCTTGGTAATATTAACACCTCTCAATCCTTTGTACACCAAAAATTTTGTTGTATTCTTTGTAAAAATTTGATGGAAAACAGGATTAACACATTCACCCATGGAAACTCATTTTAACTATTCCAATTCAAAGGTTGGAATAGTTCATTGTGAAATTTCAGGGGTGAATGAGTTAAAACTATTGGTTTGTTAACTTCTCTTTATTTGATCAATGTTTATATTGGAGTCGGTAATCGATGGCTTTCTGTGCATATGTAACATAAGTTACCATATTTGTTTGTAGTCAAATTCTGCCAAGTAAAGAGGGTTCCAAGTTTCCGGACACGATTGGACTGGTTTATGATGACGCACACAAGAAGGTAAAATTTGCACTTTTCTCATGCTGTTTGTGAAATATCGAAGACAATGTTTATGATAATTTAAGTTAATAAGTATTCTTCATTTGTCATGAAATACAATTGAAGGCTTGATATAATAAAGATTTGTGTATTTGACTTCAGACGACATGTATCTATAATGACCACAGTGTCTATGTGTGGGACGTCCATGATGTGAAGAAGGTGGGCATTGTGAGATCCTTTATGTACCACAGTTCCAGTATTTTGGGACTAGAGGTGAGTGAACCAGGCCTGCATAAAGGGGCATAACTCTAACAAAATATATTTTTATTAATTTTCTTTTAAATAATACTAGAGCTTTTTTACAAGGATTGATTTTAGTCAAGTTTCTTTTGTTTAAAAGCTGAATGTCAATATGTTTTACATATTCTTGGTATTGCTAGGAAATGTTAATTAACACACCTCGACACTGACCAATGATTACCTGGGAATAGTGACTCTACATAGGCTCTCATTGATATGTGTTTCACAATACCTGGGTATATTGATTTTCCTTGACCAATGCCTTACCTGGTTATATGGATTTTAATTGATCAATGTCTTACCTGGGTATATGGACTTTAATTGATCAATGTCTTACCTGGGTATATGGACTTTAATTGATCAATGTCTTACCTAGGTCTTACTCAGTTAACTTTTCGATATTAAGTTTCTTTGACAGTGGGGTCAGCATAAGAGGAAAGAAACATTCACTTGGGTATTTGAAATAAATTGGTTACACAGAGATCCTTCGAGAAGTCTACTTTCTAGATGCTACTTTTTTTTGTAGACTAGAACAGTGTCTCCCTAAATTTGAAGTGTAAATATCTTTCAATCCTTTTCAGCCGTTCAGTTTACCTGAACTATTTCCTTGTGCAATATCAATACTCAGTACAAGTGAAAAAGTCATCCAACCACATTCCATACACTGTTTATACCTTAAGGCACACATTTGTGAGACACCATACACAAATCATTTCACATTTAACTTTAGGTTCTCATAGCTTCATCCACCCTGATCATACCATGAACCAATGTTAGGTTTGGTGTGTGTTCACAAGCAAAAACACCACAACAATGTGTCAGTTTAGAAGAGAGTTCAGCTATGGGCACACTTCAAATAAAAAGATCAGCCAAACATTTTTTAGAAAATGTTCCTGATTTTTTTTGTGTCTGAATAAAAGTATCCTTTTACTGTTCACCATCACACCAGTTTATTATCAGTCTTATTGGGTTGTTGTTTTGTTTCAGGTGGCGCCCCCTGTACAGGACGGGGAAACACCAGTGCTGCCCCCTGGCACTTTTATCACATGCTCCACCGACGACACGATACGTATTTGGAATCTTGAGAATCATATGACAGAAACAAAATGTTACAAACGCAATGTATTTTCAAATGTGAGTATTTCATGGTTATATGAAAGCTTGATGTAGGATTTAATAGTGGTGATTAAATAGAGGGTTCTGCTCAAGTAATGTTAAGAGTAATATCTTATAGTAAGCAGGAGTTACTGAGACACAGGTTTGTATATAATATTTGTTATTGAGGCAGTGATTATATAATCTCAGTAACTGAGACAAAATAGCAAGATAGTTGATAATGTAAAGGAGTTCCTGAGACATATGTTTATATATTTGTTAGTGACACAGTGTTTATGTATAATATCAGTAACTGAGACATGTTTGTGTTGTACAGGAGCTCCTGAGACACTGCCAAAAATCTGTGTAACAAATTTATTACCACTTTGAGTCCTTTATATTGGTTTTATACAATTCCCCGTCAACTTTTCTGTTGTCAAGATAAAAATGGCACAGTAGATTTACCTCATTTAGTTTCGTTTTATCAAATTCCTCGAACTGTTCGTCCTGATTCTTTTCTTTTAAATATGTCCTCAGCATGTTTGCCGCTCGTCTGTTCGACTTTTGTGTGTTTTGTGGTACATAGTTAGTCCTTTTGGCGAGTATTTCCTCATCAGTATGCGAAGCGAAACGTTTTGTCATTTTGTAAACAGCGCCGGAAGCAGACGACGAATGCGAGTTGTCTCCCGTTGCCCGGCGGCAAGATACAAAGACACGTGACCCGTATACCCCTTGTAAAAGCACGTGATTCCACAGTATTACTGCTGAGAATCATGTGACATGACCGTATACCCCCTGAGATTTTCGTATACCCCTTGAGATTTACGAATGCAGTTTGGTACACTGTAGTTTTTTACCAATCAGATTCCTAGATTTTTCTCAAATGGGTAAAAAATGTTTATATATTTGTTAGTGACACAGTGTTTATGTATAATATCACTAATGAGACATGTTTGTGTTGTACGGGAGTTCCTGAGACACATGTTTATATATTTGTTAGTGACACAGTGTTTATGTATAATATCAGTAACTGAGACATGTTTGTGTTGTACAGGAGTTCCTGAGACACATGTTTATATATTTGTTAGTGACACAGTGTTTATGTATAATATCAGTAACTGAGACATGTTTGTGTTGTACAGGAGTTCCTGAGACACATGTTTATATATTTGTTAGTGACACAGTGTTTATGTATAATATCAGTAACTGAGACATGTTTGTGTTGTACAGGAGCTGCTGAAGATCTGTTACATTGATCCCTCCATGATGTCTCTACGGGATGTCGACTATAACCCAGGTCAGTATCGTTCTTTGTTTTCTATAACCAGATTTGTGACAATGAAAGACCCTATATATTTCTATACATGGTAGGCAATACAATAATTACTGTTTGAAAGGAGTGAGTTACTTCCCTTAGACTGCTTTCCAATTTATAAAGATCATAATATTTTTTTTTACAAGATTTGGCTTGTGCTTTTCACAATGGTTTGTGTGTATTTGAATGTAATGTTCATTGTTTACCATATTTCCTCCTAATGTTATTATTTATTAATCACAGCTGGAGGGACAGACAAGACTGACACAAACTATGATGGTAAAAATGGTATCCGTTCTCTCTGTATCAGCCCAGATGGTCAGCATCTAGCATCAGGGGACCGGATTGGCAATGTGAGGTAAGTAGCCCAATCCCATCACAAACAGTAGTGTCTAGCATCAGGGGACCGGATTGGCAATGTGAGGTAAGTAGCCCGATCCCATCACAGACCAAAGTAGTGTCTAGCATCAGGGGACTGGATTGGCAATGTGAGGTAAGTAGCCCGATCCCATCACAGACCAAAGTAGTGTCTAGCATCAGGGGACCGGA
>NW_018403356.1:311406-319437 GCF_002113885.1 Mizuhopecten yessoensis | reverse complement strand
TGGCAATGTGAGGTAAGTAGCCCAATCCCATCACAGACAGTAGTGTCTAGCATCAGGGGACCAGACTGGCAATGTGAGGTAAGTAGTCCAATCCCATCACAGACCAAAGTAATGTCTTACTACACAGGCTTTATGTAACTGCTGTGCTGAGTATTCTCATCATTTTAATAGTATAAGATTTTACTACAAAATGAAATGCCCTTGAAAATAGATTGTTTGTCCTCTACCTGGCTTTGTACCTAGAAGCATATGACAGGCTAAGTAAAGTAAATCCTGCATATTAACAACTATTTATTGACCTCATGTAGCATTTTATACTATTGTGTGAGGTAAGAATATTTATGTAATTTTTTCACAATTTCAGCTTTATTTTTATGGTGCAAAGGGACCATCTGTCTTGAAAGTTGCAACATGTTTACTATGTATATTGTTTTTTACCAAATTAATAAATTACCAAATATTAATTTATGATTAAGAGAGTAAGAACTTGCTGGTGATTTCTCTGCAGGATCCATGACCTTCAGACCATGCAGGAAATCCACTCTATAGAGGCCCACAATGGGGAGGTCCTGTGCCTCGAGTACTCACACGTCAGTACAGGTCAGTATGAGGAGTGGCTTGTCAAACTGGTAACT
The DNA here is from genome assembly GCF_002113885.1 of Mizuhopecten yessoensis. Taxonomy (NCBI): domain Eukaryota; kingdom Metazoa; phylum Mollusca; class Bivalvia; order Pectinida; family Pectinidae; genus Mizuhopecten; species Mizuhopecten yessoensis. The sequence goes on along the minus strand of NW_018403356.1, from coordinate 318,802 downwards.
TGAAATAAATATTTTTTAATGACAAAAGAATGTAATTATCAAGTGACCCTTGTCAATGGTTCTGTTATAGATTTTGTTTCTGCATAGCTGATTGTTCAGCAGGGCTTCAATGACTGATTAATGGGATTCATGTTCAGCAGAGCTTCAATGACTGATTAATGCGATTCATGTTCAGCAGAGCTTCAATGACTGATTAATGGGATCCATGTTCAGCAGGGCTTAAATAACTGATTAATGGGATCCATGTTCAGCAGGGCTTCAATGTCTGATTAATGGGATTCCTGTTCAGCAGGGCTTAAATAACTGATTAATGGGCTTCATGTTCAGCAGGACTTCAATAACTGATTAATGGGCTTCATGTTCAGCAGGACTTCAATAACTGATTAATGGGATTCATGTTCAGCAGGGCTTCAATAACTGATTAATGGGATTCCAAATTTTTTGTGACAATACCTACCAACAACATTTTTAACTGTCTTCTCTATTCCTGAATGTGTTTGTATTCATGTGTGTATAGAAGATATTAAGTTACAATATGTAGCCTTTGCAATTTTAGGTCCTAAGCTCTTGTCATCAACCAGTCGGGACAGGCTTGTTCACGTATTTGACCCAGAACAAAGATATGGACTTCTTCAGACCCTCAATGACCACTCTGCGTCTGTAACTGCTGTCAAGTTTGTCGACACAGACAGCCAACTCAAAATGCTTAGTTGTGGGGCGGATAAGTCGCTGTTGTTCAGGAATGCTCAGATGGTGAGTTTGATGATTGCTGTTGTTGGGCGGTAATTTTGGCCATGTAATGAGATTGTCAGTGTTGTTTGGCTGAGGCGTTAATTGTATCTATCGTTAAACCAGAACATTTCTCTTGTTAAAGTGGTTGATTAGTTTGTGTGAAAGATAATTTAGCAAAAGGAAATGGTATGTCGTACGGGCCAGTGAATATTAAATTTGGGGTCATATCATAGTTCAAAGGGGTTATGTTGACATGATTAATGGGAACTTGCAAAATTTCAAGCAGTCTTAATTAGTTTTCCGTCTAACCACTAATTATCCTGGATAGTTGAAAAAAACCTGTAAAATATGTCTTGAGCAAAATTCTTTTGGTAGAACAAAGTGCAACATTAATTGTGATCTGAGGTCAATCTTTATATAATACCTTAAGTGACAATGTGAGTTGTTTCCCCTTTACCACAGAAAAGCTGATTACTTAGGCTGTTGGCAATCTGATTAAAATCCTCTGTTACATGGCTCCGCCTGGACATCTGAATGTGCCGCGGTCAGGGTCACGTTCAAGTGACCTTTAGATGAACCAATCAGAGGCGCTTTGCCAGCGAATCGGAATTTCATGGTTTATAGATAAAAACTGAGGGGTATCGAACAGATTAGTTTACCAAAACAAATATGGCGGCGGGAACTGACGTTTCTACAACGCCAAGAAAAATGTGCCCATGGGGTAATAATTGCGTAGGCACCCCCGCCATACAGTCTTTCTTCTCTAATAAAGCTTCGAATATCTTTTTCTGTTCGGGTTTCAGACGATTAATCTCAAATAACTTCAGAACTTTCGCATCATTCTCATCAATGTCCGCCATATTTGTTACAACTCCGAGCGCCCTTTTGAAAGAGGGTCTCTGATTGGTCAAAATTTAATGAGTATTTATAAATATAAAGGTCACCTGAACGTGACCCTGACCGCAGCACACTCAGATGTTCAGGCATAGTATGAAGTTAACGAAGCCATGTAACATGATTTTAATCAGATTGGGCTGTTGGGGAAATATAATAAATTTTTACTTCTTATGTTATTTTCTATATTTCATATGTTGTCCTTAGAGCTTTCCAGAATTAAGCTATATTTATTTGAATGGGTAATAAATCACATTAACTGTGATAACAGTTTCAAAAGAACTATTTTTGCGTCCTTTTTTACCTGTATAATGATAATTGCACCATGCCTGGTAAACGATGATACTGGTATGTACTAGCATGGTTTACAGGCTCACATGAACTGATGTGTGTTTGTCTCACCGCCACCAAGTAGGGGAAGAGAGACTTAGTGTTGCTTTTCTGACTACAGCGTCAACATTTAGTTTTTGCGTTTAATTTAGTTTCACTGAAAGTATAAGTCCTAGACCAACCAAACTTGAACCATAGATGTATCGAAGGTAGTTCATATCAATTCATGTATGAAATGCTGGATGCAGCCTTCCTTTCATGGTCCATTGACTTTGTCAGCATCTCCATCAACTTTAAGTTTTTGCGTTTAAGTTAGTTTCTCTGATCTGTGCATTGATGGTCAAAGCGTGGAACAGGTGAGACATATCAATGTGAAGGGCTTGTTTATACATGTTTTTTCTGTGGAGTTTCTTTGTTTTTGATTTAATAAGTTGTTACCCTCATAAACATCTGATGAATTGTCTTGCAGAGTCCTGATTTCCAGTTTTCACTGAACCAACACCTGGTAGCCAAGACCACGCTGTACGACATGGCAGTCGACCCTACTCAGAAGTTTTTGGCAACAGCTTGCCAGGACAGAAATATTAGGTACATAGATGAGACTCGCCCTAGACACAGGACCTCATAACAAACAGGGCCCATTTACAGAACCTTACATTAAGCAGGAGCCATACATGACCTCCAGAGAGATCATTTGTTGATAGATAATGATAGGATAAAATAGCTGTAGAAATGAATAATAGTGGAGAAAATACAGCATATTGTCACATGAATCGTCTCAGACGTGTATTAGAGTTTTTCTGTATCCAACAAGTGTAAAATTTCGAGACATCAGTCCTTTACTTATGTTATATGTGATATAAGATAACAGAATAATGACTGCATTGTTATGTTACTTCATATGTTAAACTCCAAGTAATAATGGAACGTTGCATTTTTTTACTGAAATAAACAAGTTACAAACTTTTCTGTCAGAATCTACAACATCAAAACAGCAAAACAGAAGAAGCACTACAAGGGCTCCCTAGGAGATGATGGCACACTGACCAAGGTCCAGCTTGATCCCTCAGGGATATATGCTGCCACTAGTTGTACAGACAAGAACCTGTGCATTCTGGACTTCTGGACTGGGGAGTTGATGGCCACCATGTATGGACACTCAGAGTTGGCCACCGGCATCAAGTTCACTCATGACCTGAAGCACTTCATCTCTGTCTCCGGGGATGGGTATGTGTTTCTTATTAATGTAATACTGACATGACCTGAAGCATCCTGTCTCTCTCTCTTTCGGGGGGACGGGTATGTGTTTCCTGTTTATGTAATACAGACAGGGACGGGTATGTGTTTCCTGTTTATGTAAAACAGACATGACCTGAAGCATCCTGTCTCTCTCTCGGGGGACAGGTATGTGTTTCCTGTTTATGTAATACAGACATGACCTGAAGCATCCTGTCTCTCTCTCGGGGGACAGGTATGTGTTTCCTGTTTATGTAGTACAGACACGACCTGAAGCATCCTGTCTCTCTCTCGGGGGACAGGTATGTGTTTCCTGTTTATGTAGTACAGACACGACCTGAAGCATCCTGTCTCTCTCTCTCTCGGGGGACAGGTATGTGTTTCCTGTTTATGTAATACAGACATGACCTGAAGCATCCCGTCTCTCTCTCTCAGGGGACGGGTATGTGTTTCCTGTTTATGTAGTGCAGACACGACCTGAAGCATCCTGTCTCTCTCTCTTGGGGGACAGGTATGTGTTTCCTGTTTATGTAGTACAGACATGACCTGAAGCATCCTGTCTCTCTCTCTCGGGGGACGGGTATGTGTTTCCCGTTTATGTAATACAGACATGACCTGAAGCATCCCGTCTCTCTCTCGGGGGACGGGTATGTGTTTCCTGTTTATGTAATACAGACATGACCTGAAGCATCCTGTCTCTCTCTCGGGGGACGGGTATATGTTTCCTGTTTATGTAGTACAGACATGACCTGAGGCATCCTGTCTCTCTCTCGGGGGACGGGTATATGTTTCCTGTTTATGTAGTACAGACATGACCTGAGGCATCCTGTCTCTCTCTCGGGGGACGGGTATGGGTTTCCTGTTTATGTAATACAGACATGACCTGAAGCATCCTGTCTCTCTCTCGGGGGACGGGGATGTGTTTCCTGTTTATGTAATACAGACATGACCTGAAGCATCCCGTCTCTCTCTCTCAGGGGACGGGTATGTGTTTCCTGTTTATGTAGTGCAGACACGACCTGAAGCATCCTGTCTCTCTCTCTTGGGGGACAGGTATGTGTTTCCTGTTTATGTAATACAGACAGGGACGGGTATGTGTTTCCTGTTTATGTAAAACAGACATGACCTGAAGCATCCTGTCTCTCTCTCTCGGGGGACAGGTATGTGTTTCCTGTTTATGTAATACAGACACAACCTGAAGCATCCTCTGTTTCAAGGAATGGGTAGGTGTTTCCTATTTATGTAATGCAGACATCTCTGTCTCGGCTAACAGGGTCGTTGTATTTATCCATGTATCTATATCATTTATAAGCACACTAGGCACAAAATGCAACTTATCCTAAAGATTTATAAGGTCCAGAGTAATAATGTTTGATCATTAGGTTTCTTTGAAAACTTAACTGTTTCCCACCCTCAAGGTCACTGGGGCAAAGGACTTGATCTTAATATTATTTGTTTTGAAGGCTAGAATGGTAATGTTTGGTGTGTAGCATATTAAGATAACAGCCTATCAACTTAAAAGAAATTACCTCAACCCACTTTGAAAGTCACACAGGTAAAATAAATTTGAATTTTTCAATAACTTAATGCATACTCACTTTGTTGTAGGTGTATATTTGTGTGGCGTTTGTCAGGAGAAATGTCGAGACAGATGCAGGACCGACTGGAAGAGCTTGGACAGTTACCTGAGGAAGCCTTAGGAAATTCTATGTAAGCAAACATTGTTGAGACTATGTACAATTTGTTAACTACAAACTTCTGTAGACAGTTTCAGAAGTTGTTTATTTTACTCATAGTTAAGTTACACCTTTAATTGTGTATCTAACAATTTAGACATATAATGCTGTATCAAACTTTTACTTTGAATAATGTTTTCTCTAGGAACAGGACTGTTACCATTGACAACCCCAAACAGAAGGAGGTTGAGTTTAAGACACCAACAAGCATCCTAGCAGAGTTAACCCGCCAGATGGAGGAGGTGAGGGCAGACAGTCCACCAGAAAAACCATCCCTGGACTATAGGTTTTCTGTAGGACAACTTCCAAGCTGGGCTAAGTCAAAGGTACTGTATTGCTCATTTAATGCCTATTTATTGAAATTGAAAGAAAACGACACCTTAAAAAGTACACAAACAAAATTGTTACATTGTTAACAAACAAACTCGTGAAATTGACAGTTACCAAAAAGAAAATGCTTCAAAGTTATCTAATATCTGTTAAAGTAGGAAGTTAATCAAACTAAATAACATTGTTATGCATTTCAGGGTATGTGTAGTTGGTGATACTACCATATAGCTCATATAGAAAAAAGGCAGCAATCAAGAGTAATATTTTAATAATAAAAATATATTTTAAAGGGAGATAAATCCAAAGACGGCAAGAGTGGAGAGGACCAAAGTTCAAACCTGCCAAAAGGTCGCTGGGCTCAGAGGGTAGACAACAAGGGTATCATGGCCCAGCTGGATGGGAAGACTGTGGAACTGGACGTTGGTACAGGTAGGTCTGTTTAGTGTTGTATCATTTGTTGGACTGAATCTGTTGAGGTTGGGAAAATGAGGATCATTTACTGATCTGCCATTTCTTAATAGACAAATGAGGTAATTTGCCACAAGATCGATTTGTAGAAGACTTCATAGATGTATTAGCAAGACATCAGAAAGTGACATAACTAAGACTCCACCAGCCATATCCCAGTGTAAACCTTACACATGTTAAGTTCCACCAGCCATATCCCAGTGTAAACCTTACACATGTCAAGTTCCACCAGCCATGTCCCAGTGTAAGCCTTACATATGTTACGTTCCACCATCCATATCCCAGTGTAAACCTTACACATGATAAGTTCCACCATCCATATCCCAGTGTAAACCTTACACATGTTAAGTTCAACCAGCCATATCCCAGTGTAAGCCTTACACATGATAAGTTTCACCAGCCATATCTCAGTGTAAAACCTTACACATGTCAAGTTCAACCAGCCATATCCCAGTGTAAAACCTTACACATGTCAAGTTCCACCATCCATATCCCAGTGTAAAACCTTACACATGTTAAGTTCCACCAGCCATATCCCAGTGTAAACCTTACACACGTTACGTTCCACCAGCCATATCTCAGTGTAAAACCTTACACATGTCAAGTTCCACCAGCCATATCCCAGTGTAAAACCTTACACATGTTACGTTCCACCAGCCATATCTCAGTGTAAAACCTTACTCATGTTACCTTCCACCAGCCATATCCCAGCGTAAACCTTACACATGTTACGTTCCACCAGACATATCCCAGTGTAAACCTTACACATGTTACGTTCCACCAGCCATATCCCAGCGTAAACCTTACACATGTTACGTTCCACCAGCCATATCCCAGTGTAAACCTTACACATGTCAAGTTCCACCAGCCATGTCCCAGTGTAAACCTTACACATGTTAAGTTCAGAACATCTCCTGATAGAGGGCCCTGTTTCCTGTATTTGACTGTATCTACCTGTATTCAGCCATCATCTTGATTGTTTTCTGAAAGTATACTTGGGAAACAATATCTAGAAAGCTTATTTCTGTTACTGACCAGACCAAATATGGTTACGATAAGGTTTGAAAGTGTGGTGGTTAAATGCACACGTTTTTGGGTCACGATAACCAATATGTGAGTGACAGATCGGCACTTGCTTTTATTTGTGTTGACTGGCTGCCTATTAGTTTGTGATGATACAAGTTATAAAAAGAACTTACAGTCACCATTTATTAGTCCCCCACACCAGTACTACTGGGCACTGTCAGTCTGTTATTCCACCAGTCAGAGCATAAACAAGGTTACCTACCATTGCAAAAGTTTAAATGCAAGAACCTCTTATTATGACATAGTGTTGCATACATAATTTTAGCTCAACTGGCACGACTAAAAATCATAGATTTACACAGGACATCAGAGATTTACATAACTAAAACACCATAGAATTACACAACACATCAGAGATTTACATAACTAAAACACAACAAATTTACATAAGAAATCAGAGATTTACATAACTAAAACACCATAGATTTACATAACTAAAACACCATAGATTTACACAACACAGAGATTTACATAACTAAAACACCATAGATTTACACAACACAGAGATTTACATAACTAAAACACCATAGATTTACACAACACATCAGAGATTTACATAACTAAAACACCATAGATTTACACAA